>NC_056732.1:1239497160-1239597160 GCF_019279795.1 Protopterus annectens | reverse complement strand
CTAATTGTATGTACCAACTCTAAGATCACACAATCCCAGGGGAATCTTACCCATGGGCAACCAAACTACTGGCCTGCCTCTCTCTCTCTATATATATATATATATATATATATATATATATATATATATATATGTATACATCTATATATATATATATATATATATATATATATATATATATATATGTGTGTGTGTGTGTGTGTGTATAGAGTGTATGTGTGCATGTATGACTTCTGGCCCCTTAAGATGGCAGCCATTGAGCCATCTTTCATGCCCATCTTATTTATTTATTTATTTTTTCATCATTTGGCCTTGCTACGGCACTCCATATTTTCTCCATAGTGGTTCTCCTTTCTCTAATGGAGATTCATTTTTACAGAGCTCTCCTCCTATTCAAAGCTGTTAGTGTGGATGAAAGAAAACCAGTAAAAGGTTGTCATACATGGCTTTTGGCCCTTATTCCTCTGATCTGGCAATAAGCACACTGCCAAGGCATGGCCTGCTCATGGATGCACACTTTAACACCAGTCTACATCTTGGCAAGGTTTACTACTTCTCCTGTAAGTACTGCTTTGACAGGGCCCTGGCATTTGTTAGGTGGTACCAAAATTAGCTGCTCCTAACTATAAATCTTCCTCTTAGGATGGACAGGCTGGCATCAGCTGTTTCATTCCTCCCATCCCACTTGTCTGTTTCTCACTGGATATTATTTAATACTTGGGGCTGAGGAAGTAATCAGGCACACATCCTTCTTTCTGTACTATCCTTAAGCCATTAAAAATCAAGTGTATAACTCAGCCTCCTACATCACCATACCCGACCTGCATCATTATTAAGTACTTGAGAAGTTAGCATATTTCTCGCATATGTTTTCATCTCTTTGACCAAAAAAAATGAATAGAAGCTGTAACTTTGAGGGAATTCAGATGAATTAGCAGGTCTCAGTTTTCAACAGACATGAGTCAGTATCACCTATAGCCACTTTTGCATGTTATCAATCGTAACCAATGGTTATAAACAACTTATTGTAACCATTCAGTATATAAAACAGAGGTGTAGCAAGCTCTATAACCGTCCCTGCTCTGTTGTCAAATTCATTGTGTAAAAAGCCCCTTTTAAGATGTACATTGCATTTAAGCAGACAAAATCCTCATGTCCTTTTATCGCACAGCAATACTTTTCTGCCTTTCTGGACTATCAGAAAAAGAAGTAATGGGATACCTAAATGACCTGATTGTTTTCTCTCTAGCTTTCTTATGCAAATGCAGTATTAATGCAATTTGACTTCATAAGTAAACAAGGTTAGTCTGCTGAAGTAACCTTTGACATACAGAAACATGTATTGATCCTTGAGTAGAGGGAAGTATATCCCATCTGTTAAAAATAGGACAGATTACATCAAGTTGAGAAACATTTATATGAAAGAGATTATAAAAGCAAGATACCACATATGCAGTCAGTGCTTAAAATATAATTAGTATATGAGAAAAATGACTGACATTTTTAACACTGTCAGGATTGTACATTAATCCCTTCCATATAAGTCTTTGCTAATGACATTTTGCAGAAATTTTCAAAGAACATTATTAGTTTCATCTCCGAGTCTGAGCTGCAGATGCAGAAATGCTAACATATTTAGATCTGACACTGAGCTTCCAGAGGAGATGATGTTGACTGAAGAAAATGGAAGAACACAGAGTAAAGTAAGTCTTTCAGAGAACACATTTTTCAATGTACTATGACATAAATGGACAGAAGAGATCAGACAGGAGTCCCCGTGGACTATGATGTTTGCAGATGACATTGTGATCTGTAGTGAGAGTAGGGACCAGGTGGAGGAGGCCCTGGAGAGATGGAGATATGCTCTAGTGAAAAGAGGAATGAAGGTCAGCAGGACTAAGTCAGAATATATGTGTGTGAATGAGAGGGAGGACAGAGGAATGGTGAGGATGCAAGGAGCAGAGGTGGCGAAGGTGGATGAGTTTAAATACTTGGGATCAGTAGTTCAGAGTAATGGTGAGTGTGAAAGAGAGGTGAAGAAGAGAGTACAGGCAGGATGGAGTGGGTGGAGAAGAGTGTCAGGAGTGATTTGTGACAGACGAGTACCAGTAAGAGTGAAAGAGAAGGTCTATAAGAGGGTAGTGAGACCAGCTATGTTATATGGGTTGGAGACAGTGGCATTGACAAAAAGGCAGGAGTTAGAGCTGGATGTGGCAGAGTTAAAGATGTTAAGATTTGCACTGGGTGTGACAAGGGTGGACAGGATTAGGAGTAAGTATATTAGAAGGTCAGCCCAGGTTGGAAGGTTTGGAGACAAAGCCAGAGAGGCAAGATTATGTTGGGTTGGACATGTACTGAGGAGAGATGCTGAGTATATTGGGAAAAAGATGCTAAGGATGACACTACCAGTTAACAGGAAAAGAGGAAGGCCTAAGATAAGGTTTAACGATGTGGTAAGAGAGGACACGCAGGTGGTTGGTGTGGCAGAGCAAGATGCAGAGGACAGGAAGAAATTGAAACAGATGATCTGCTGTGGTGACCCCTAACAGGAGCAGCCGAAAGATGATGATGACTGTGACATAAATGGAAGAGAGAAGTAAACTCTGTAATTTCTTAGTCTAAGCATAAGTTGGCAAGATAAGACAAAAACTGCATTTCTGCTACTTCTAAGTCTCTCAAGTCATAGTAGTATTTAGAATAAATACTATCTGCAGAAGTTGAAAGCTTGCAAAAATCTGTTTATAAAGCTTTTTATGCTTGCTAATAGCATTTGGTTTATCCTCAGACAAGTAGTTACTACATTGTGGAAGTTAAGTAGTCAGGCAGTTCAAGAACCCTGATGCAAACGTGATAGCTTAAGTGCAATACATAAACATACTGTTATATAGAGAAATGTCTCAGCTTCACTTCACAGTAATGTTCTTCCAGACGTGCATAGGAATATTCAGGAGATGTGCATTATTGTGTAGATATGCTAACAGTTAGTTATATTAAGTGGAAACAGACCAGTAATTCTGAAGAGTAGATTCACTCACTAGAATGAGATCAGCAGTGACCAATTCCAAAACCTGGAATGAATGTGGATATTGACGGCTGCAGTATCATTTCATTTAACTATATTCCTTTGCTGGATACATGGACAATGCTTTACATTTGCTGTGTATCATTTAGGCCATTTTAAGTGGAAGGGGTTCATTCACATAGTTGAGAGACCACTGACCATGTCCTTCTCCTCATACAGAAATACCCACATTCCTTAATGCTTACTTTAATTGGGCGGGGCAATATATGATACAACATGCAGGTAATACCTGTCCTGCTTTCCTTTGGTATAACAGGTTGCTGGACTGTGGCTGTAGTTGGAGAAGTCCAGGACAAATATATGTCTATATTTTGGGAGGGCAGGAAGACTCTGTGATGACTGGCAGAAGTGTTAATACGTGAATATGTGTAGCTTCCATTCTTATCTCCCACATTATTAGTTGTGGTACAGGAAAACGTGAAATATGCAAAAGGATGGACACAGTTACTGTTGAGTAAGTGGCAGTACCGATGCACTTAGTATTATTGCTAAGTGGCAGTACCAATGCACGTAGCGTTACTGCTAAGTGGCAGTACCAATGCACTTAGCATTACTGCTGAGTAAGTGGCAGTACCAATGCACGTAGCATTACTGCTGAATAAGTGGAGATACCAATGCACTTAGCATTACTGCTGAATAAGGGGCAGTACCAATGCACTTAGCATTACTGCTAAGTGGCAGTACCAGAGCACTTAGCGTTACTGCTAAGTGGCAGTACAAATACACTTAGCATTACTGCTAAGTGGCAGTACCAATGCATGTAGTGTTACTGCTTAGTGGCAGTACCAATGCATGTAGCATTACTGCTGAATAAATGGCAGTATCAATGCACTTGGCATGGATACATGGCCTGCAGCATTTTGGTAGAGAAAGTATACACATCCTGTAGCTTTTTTTGGCAGGGAAGGAATACATAGCTTCCAGCTTTTTAGCTTGGAAGGGATATGTAACCCACATTTGTTTGAGAAAGGGAGAGGATACCTAGCCTGTAGCTGATTTGGTTGGGGTGAATGCATGGCCCGCAGATGTCTTGCAGAGGAGGGATGCATGACCATCATTTGTTTTGTAGGGGAGTGATGCATGGCTTGTTGCTGTTTCACAGGGGAAGAATATATGTTTTGAAACAGTTTGGCAAGGAAGGAATGCATTGTCCACAGCTGTTTAGCAGGGCAGGAGTGCATTTTCCACAGATGTTTGACAGGGGAGGAATGCATTGTCCACAGCTGTTTGACAGGAGAAGAATGCATTGTCCATAACTGTTTGGCATGGGAGGGATGCATGACCTGCAGCTATTTGGTATATGAAGAGTGCATGGTGTGCAGCTATTTGGCATATGAGGAGTGCATGGTGAGCAGGTGTTTGACATATAAGGAGTACCCGGTATGCAGCTATTTGTGACATGAGAACTACATGGTGTGCAGCTGTTTAGCAGGGGGTGTTATGTTCCATGCAGCTGTTTAGCAGGGTAAGGATACATAACATCTATGGTGAACTGTGACAGCAGATCACCCAGAGCCTAAATTAATCACAGTCAAGTAGCTCAACAGATACCATACTTCCTTTGGTGCTGGAAGATTAGAAACCTGTGGGTTCTGTTCCCACCCCAGCTGACTGGATTAATTTTCCATTACTGAAACTGCAGTGCATAATTAGGTGGTTCTGCATATCTGAGGGTGCCTTCCTTTGGAAGAGATGTTAAATCAAAGTCCCATTTGCATATATTGGTGGTAGATAGAATTGATTTAAAAGATTCCATCACTCTTACTGAAAAAAATAAGGGTTGCTTTATCTATTGACACCTATATATCTATATATATATATATGTGTGTGTGTGTATATATATATATATATATATATATATATATATATATATATATATATATATATATATATCCACTTCTGACTCTCGAAATACTGAAATGTCAAATTTCAGTATCTCTAGACTAGAATATTGGGTGTCCAGAAACATGAAAACTGACAAAGCCGACTAGCAAAATCTTAACACAAACAAAATACAAATAAATATCCAACCCTGTTCGACATAAAAACAACAAAACTAAGACACTCAAAGCAAATATCAGTACCGTATATTTTTGCAGAGGTGCAAGTCCCCCTACACCCCTGCTACTTATATATACCAACTCAAAGGTTGCACTAACAGGAAAAAAACAACAAACCTACTTTACGTGCCACTTTCAAAACTAACACACACACACTCACCTACCTACCCCAGCCTTTTCCTAAAACTTCCCAAAAACTTAAAAAATAAACTTCTATCCAAAAACCTTAGACAGTAAAAACCTACTTGAATCCCCAAACATAACCACACATTGGCCGCCATATATAAATCTCAGACTACACTGCACCTTAAAGAGAAAACATACAATAAAGAACACACCATACCACAACTATCATGGATTTGGTAAACTAAGATTAATTAAAATGCAGTTTTGAATAACTGCACTTTCGGAATTCTGGTCTCAAGATGCTAAAATTCGACATTTCAGTATTTCGAGATTCAGAAGTGGACCCGTATATATATATATATATATATATATATATATATATATATATATATGTAGGTTTACTATCAAAATCACAAAAATCACTTATGCGAATGGTGATTTCTGCAGCAAATAATGTTGACTCATACATATTAAGTAGGTTGTATGGTCGATGCAACAAAGTCGACAAATTATGTTGACCATAGTTTGTAAATCCCCCATTCACATCAATTCTGTGAATCCCTGCCCTGTGTACATCCTTCTAAACGGACATACACATGAACATTGACATTCCGACTGTCACATAGGTTTATATATATATATAAAACATTTTCATTATATGATAAATTAAAACCTTTCCACCATGCTGGTATTTTTTATTTCTTCCAATTTTACTTTCCACTGATTTAGTACATTTTCATATTCCCCAGTGCAACCCCCAATGTACTAATTTCCCTTCCTATTATAATAAATTCAATTAATCATATTTATTTCACCAACCCTCATATTTTTCTTTTATTCAGTCATAGGGTGGTATTCATAATCCTGCCCTTCATAAATTAGTAGCAGTATTCCACGAATAGCAGTTCCTTATGTAAATAAGGTCATTCAGGCTGACTACAGAAATATAAAGACATTTTGGTAAACACACCTCCATAAGACAAAAGTGTAACATTCTAAAGGCATAATCATTAGGATGAGAGATATTATGAGGATAAGGGATATTATATGTTTGCGTATAACTACGATTCATAGGGATAAATGTAAAAGGGCCTCATTTGCATACAAAACATATAAAAATAACCCTATTCTTACACCAGTAAGCCCCAGTAAAAAAGGGGAATATACGGATTACGTCACAAACTAATTAGCTGACTGGAAGAGAAAAAAAATGAATATTTACTACCATACTTTTTAAAAGGAGGCACAATGATTGATTTATTGTATTCTATCGTATGTGCATACATGATTAAACTGCTGAAGGGATTGTTGGGGGAAATCATTAATTTTGGTGTTATTGAGGTGCTCGTGCATACATGGTCATACTACTGAAGTGGTCGCTGGGGGAAATTATTAATTTTGGTGTCAGTGAAATGCTATGCATACATGGACAAACTACTGAAGTGATCTCTGGGGAAATAATTAATTTTTGTGTCGTTGAGTGCTTCTGCATACATGGAGAAACTACTGAAAGGATTGCTGGGGGAATTAGTTCATTTTTTTTGTCATTTGAGTGCTTATGACTAGATGAACAAACTCCTGAAGTGATCAGTTTGGCGATTGGTCTCATTAAGTACTTGTGCATACATGGTCAGACTACTGAACTGATCACTGGGGACATTGGTGTTATTAAGTGCTTGTGAATACGTAGACAAACTACTTAGGGGATCACTGGGGGAATAATTCCCTTTGGTGTCAGTAAAGTGCTTCTGCATGCATGGTCAAACTACTGAAGGGGCTGCTAGAGAAAATGATTCATTTTAGTGTTAGTGAAGTTCTTGTGCGTACATGTACAAACTACTGAAGTGATCACTGGGGGAAATTGCTCATGTTTGTGTCATTTGCATGTTTGTGCATACATGGACAAACTACTAAAGGGATCAGCTTTAGAAATAGTTCATGAGATGGGAGGGGAGGCTGGTATAATGGTTAAGGTGTTTACCTTACAGACACAATGTACATGGTTTGATTCTCACATGGGGTAACTGACTAGGCTTAAAATGGCCCTCAAGGGCTGTTAGCCTAGTACTATTCTATGAACCATGTTTGTATCTGTGAAGTGGTTGTGCATACATGGTCAAACTACTGAAGTGACAACTGTGGACATTGGTGTTAAGTGTTTGTGCATACATGGTCAGACTAATGAGGATGCAAAGAACTTTCTTACCAGCCTCAGTAAGAAGCTGAGATCCCTCAAAAAGTCCTCCAAAGCTAGTTACGAAAATAAAATTGCCAAAGATTCCAATGACAACCACAAGGCATTGTATAGCTATGTCAAGAAACTAAATGGCAATGCTCAGATCTGCTCTGAGCTACAACAGAATGGCATTAAATTTACTGGTCCCAAGGATATTGCCAATATCCTGGCAGATCGATTCAGTGCAAACTTCACCCTCCACTTACCTCCTAAAGGATCCATTTCAATGCTGAAAGATTGCCAAATTCTGGTAATAACGGCCACACAGGTAAAAAATGCACTCTCCAAAGCTAAGAATACAACATCCATGGGACCAGGTGATATCCCAGGCTGTGTACTACATGAACTACAAAATGAACTGGCACCTCACCTAAGTGTCATGTTTAATCATAGCCTCGCCTCAGGCTTCTTGCCCACTGAGTGGCACACAGCTACACTTATCCAACTCCACAAGGGGGGATCCACCTTGGATCCTGGGAATTACCACCCCATCAGTCTGATGAGCCTGATCTGCAAGGCCATGGAACATATTATCATGGAACTTATAAACAAAGACATTGGCAACCTTCAAACACTGGATCCCACCCAGTTTGGGTTCGTGAAGGGCTGATCTTGTCTCCTGAACCTGATTGACTTCGAATCAGTCTCCAGTGCCGTAGACAAGGGTTAGGTGGTCCACACAGCCTGTCTGGACCTTGCCAAGGCCTTCGACACCATCCCCCACTCTGGAATCGTAGATAAACTTACTAAGCTGGGCATTAATCCCTATGTCACTCGATGGGTTGCCAACTGGCTTACTGACAGAACCCACACTGTAAAGTTAGGTGACTCCAAATCCAGCTCCAGACAAATGACAAGTGGAGCACCTCAGGGTTCAGTCCTGAGACCGCTCTTGTTTGGCATATACTTCTCTGAAGTACAGGCCAACACTAAGGAACTCTGGCTAACAAAGTTCGCAGATGACTGCAAACTGGGAGCCATTATTGAATCCCCAAATGATGTGGATACTCTACAAAAGGGCCTTACAGAAACAGATGCTTGGTGCCAGAGCCATGGACTCAAGCTCAGTGCCAAGAAATGTATAGTTATCCCCTTTGGGAAAAAACATGTACCCATGAATTACCACATAGGTGGCAGTACACTATACACCAAAATTGTGATGAGACACAGGTGGACAGTGGTCTCACCTTCGATAACCACATTGCCACAACAGTCAGGAAATCCTTCTATGTGGCACACCTCATCACTAAGGGATTTTCATCCAGAAAAAGGGGTCATTGTCCCACCGTACTCATCCCTCATTAGACCCATTATAGAATACAATGCCCCATTTGGTATGTACCTCTCAAGACATCTGCAACAACTGAAAAGGCTGCAGAAATACCTCACTAAAAGAATCACAGGCCTAAAGCAGATGCCCTATGCTAACAATCTAAAAAAACTCCAGATATACTTTGTCGCATATCGTCTACTCAGAGGCAATCTCTGCTTAACATACAAGGCCATGTCAAACCCAGAGCTGTTGGACATGCTACACTTAAAGAAGTTCCAATACCTCAGAGCCACATGCTCCAGGGATCTAAACCTTGTCATCACAATAAACAAAACATGCTGGAGGGGTAGGTTCCTGACCCAGAGACTCCCCAGACTCTGGAACAGACTGCCTATACATGTCAAGCAGAGCGCCTCTTTGGACCTTTTCAAAAGGAACCTTAATGATTGGATGGGAGATAAGAAATTCACCCCGGGGATCACATCAGTTGCCCTGCTAGATAGGGGTCCAGGGAAATAAATACTGTGGGAAGAAATAGCCAGGGAATTGTTAATGCTAGGATTGTATAGGCCCTAGGGCCTATAGCCTAGTACCAACCTATGAAGTGATTATTGGGGAGACTGCTATTACTAAGTGCTTGTGCATATGTGGTCATACAAAGTCAAACTATTGAAGTGATCAGTGTGGACATTGGTGTTACTAGGAGCATGGGCATACTTGGACAAACTGTGGAAGGGATTGCTGGGGACAAGTTCATGGACTGCAAAGCAGCAAACCTTTTAACAACAGATGTGTGTATGATGCAGATATTGGACAATGAATCTCAGGAATAGTTCATTAACAAGCACTGGATTACAACATTTCTCATTTACATCTCATTTTACTTAAGGCATTGTACATTAGTATAAATGGCCTTTCATGCATACCCCTACCACATTTGTGCAAATGACTATGAATACATCTCATAAACCTGCCTTTTCAAAATAACTTGTCAATTCTTATATCACTTTCCTTCGTCTATTATCTATTTTTGCTACAATAACCACATTATCTGCATAAGTCAGCGATACAGGTATCTTGGTTATCTTTTCCTTTTTACAACATTTGTCATCCATTTGTGATATAAACGTTTGCATAATTACATTCATTACTAGAATAAAAATGCACATACTTAAGGGTTACCCCTGCATAACTTCCTTCCTTGCCCTGATCTCTTTCCCATGCATCTATCAACTAACTATTACTTTCACCTATGAATTTTCATAAAACTCTTTAATAGTTTCCACTATTTTTTTTTACTTGTTCTAGGTTTCCATAATATCTAACATTGTGTCACAGCTTATCTTAAAAAATGCCTATGCTAAATCACATGTAACCCATTTTACCTCATGTTTTCTTCCAAACTCAAAATTATTTTCTTTACTATTAACATATCCTTTACTTCTCTTCTCTTCTTTGTACCCAAAACGTACTTTCCTATTACACTGTTCAACACTTTTTGCATCCTTTTTTTTGAATTATTGGAACAGATATTTTAATCAGTATTTCATAAACTTGTAGGCTTCCATATTGTTGTTTTTCCTTTCATTTCTGTATACAAATTTATTATGACTTGACTACATACATCTTTCTTCACTATCCCTTTATCTAACCATTCATTTAATACTTTACAGAATACCACTTTTTCTTCTTTTTAATTCACTTGAAAAACTCCAACATTAGCCCTTTTAATCCTGGTGTGACTCTTTTCTGCCTTCTTTTGTTTGTTCTTCATTTCTTCCACACTAATCTCTTCTTGCAGTTCTGCCTTAGTACCTTCAGCTATTTTTAACACACCATTTCAGATTATCATCTTCTTCCTTTTCATACATTAATTGTACATCTTTCAACTACTTCCACTCTTTCTTTATGCTTGTATCTATCTTCACTCTCTTCATCACATATAACATCCAGTCTTCTTTCATTTACTCTTACTTATATTCTTAAATAAGTTGATAAATCCTCTTTAAGAAACATTTTATATAAATAAATAAATAAATAAATATATATATATATATATATATATATATATATATATATATATATACTATATTTTTAACCTTTTCTGTGTTGTCATGCAAACATCTTTTTGTTCCTTTTTCCCAGTTTCTACTTGAGCCTCTTCCATTATTTTGTTATATTTCCTTTTGTTCTGATTTTTTATTCTAATTTCTACCTTTAAAAATTCTTTCATATACCTTTGTTCAAACACTAGCCATAACATAGCCAATTTTCATAAACTTCCCTCATTTGTCATATGTTCTTCCCATAATTTCCTACTTTTTCAGCTTCATTTCTTCTGTTGTACCAACTTCTCTAGTTAAACTTTTTATCCCTTTTCCCTTCTTTCTAATATTTTTACTCTTCCCTGTTCTTGCCCACACAATACTGTGGTTAGAAAATTCAGCAATTTCCACACATCCTTCTGTTTCTTTGATTCCATTAGAACATATTGCATGATTGATTTCTTGCTTAAATATCCCTCTCTCATATATGTGTATATATATATATATATATTTTTTTTTTTCTTTCCATTCTGTTGTTCTCCATATTTTCTTACTTCTTTCAATACTTTCACATTCTGTGCTCATTTCCCCATGTCCTTTATTAAATCCCAGTCATAATCTCTTATAATAATAAACGTATAATCAAAAAACATAAGACCTCAGACTTATTTTCTCCTTTGTCATAATTGTGAATGCACACATTGCAAACAGTCTTACACATTGTTCTCCTTTTCTTGCATCAGACATCACCATCATACCTGGTGTTAGTATTATAACATCAGATATTTTAATTCTCCACTTCCTCCAGGCCATAGTGCCTCAGTTCTATCCATTTTTTAACACATCTTGTACCTAATAAACATATAATTTTTGTTTTACACTTTTAAATAACATTTAGCCTTCTGGTATCATTTCTAATATTGTTCACATCAAGACTTCCTTTCTTTTTCCAGTTATTATTTTTATTTTACCTTTTCTTATCCTTCCTCCTGTTGACTTTTCATGATGATGTTCTTGCTTTTCTTTTGTGTCAGCCTCCCCTCACTTCATGATTTCTCAGCAGTTAATACTTATTATCTTGCTGAATAACAACCTATTTCCTCAATATCTAACTCCATTTCTTCTAAATTTATTTTATGTACTTCTATATTTTCTCCTATATTATTATTTTCATCTTCTTTGCTGTTATTTTTAATATTTTCTTCAGCTACTCCTTCATCCTGTAACACAACAATCAAACTAAAACTCCCCTTAAATGCTGCATTTACTAGACTTCATTTCACAATTTTAGCTACATATTCCTTATATCCATGCTGTCTACATCTTCGTTTTACATGATCCTGTACTAAATGCCTTTCATCTCCATAAAAGAATCAGTCCTTTGGCTGGCCCCGGTATCTCATAATGCCCCTTTCTCATTAACAGTGATTACATTTTGAACAGGATGTGTGCTTCCTTCCTTCCTTCCTTCTGTCATATTTAATACTACTAACACTGCTGCCTAGTCTATGCATTTATTTCATCAAACACCTTTTTATATCATGCACTCCCTTGCAAACAGATAAGAAAAAAATAACTTGATCTCAACAATGTCATAGCCAGAAGTTCTGAAGTATACATGCAATTTCTTTTTTGTTGCAGTCAAGAATTCAAAAAATGCAGTCCCCTGTTTCTCTCCTATTTTCTATTAACCCAAATCTTTGAAAAGTCACTTGACATAAGTGCAAAGTCCCCAAAGACGTTAATTTATTCCATTTCCTAAAATGAAAATCAAATTGTCTAAAACATCACATATATTTAAATTAAAGTCATTCTTTGTTTTCATTCTTACTAGGGCCTTCTTAGTTCTAGATTGCTCATTTACAGCCTTTTGGTGTATGTCTTTCTGTTACCACATCTTCCCCATTCTTACACATCTACATAAGATTTTTTGTCATACACTGTTGTTAATATGTGCCTTTAGATCCAATTCCTTTACTAGACAAACACATGGCTGTGTTTCCTCTTCATTGATCACCAACATTCACTGCTTTTCAGTTGAAACTGTCTTTAATTCTGCTTCAACATCCATAGCACGATCAGCTTCCTCACCACACCTTGCTTCTGCTCCATTATCTGATTCAGTTAGCTACATGAAAGTCAGCAGTCCCTGTGTTGGTAAATTCACATCTTTCTAACTCTGTTACAGTATTTTCATCAGTTTTAGTAGTTTCAGTCACCTCTCAGTCTGCTTCTTCCAAAATACACACTGCTCCATCTCTCATGGCATCTTCCATCCATTTGTATGTTTCTATCACAGTTTTATCAACATATACTTGTTTTTGTTAGATTGTTGTGCTCATTACAGCTGACCATCAAATGCTCAAAATCTTTCCTTGTCCTTTAGGGCTACTGGGCTCTAATTACCTATAAATAAATAAAAATATAAAGACAAATATAATCTAATGCACTTTATAAGTACATCAAGGATAATGACATGACCCATGAATTCCATTTCCTAATATTACAAACAATAAATGAAAGTATTAGAGGGGGAAACATTCAAAACAATACTGAAATTCTTGAGAACAAATGGATTAATCATTTTAAGGCACAGCAATCTCCTGGTCTTAATGACAGTTTTATATTGAAACCAGTTTTGAATGAATTAAAATACAGAAAAATATTATAACAATTTTTTTATAATTTTTATATATTTTTATTATTGTATATATTATGCATTCCATACACATTTTTCATATATGTATATGCTTGTGTCTTTAAATGCTTAATTATAAAAGTGAACATGATTTCAGTCAGAAGACTTATTAGGATATTTAAAGCTGCTCCTTTTACTGTTTGCCTCTTTGCCTGATGAATCCTGTATGGTGAAAGTTTTTGGATACTGGCAAGTCTAAGTAGTGTGTTCTGCTATTGAGTGTCATGGTGCTGGTTTACTTTATTTTTACACTGATTTATAGGTAAGGAGAGCCCAGCAGTCCTAAAGAACAAGGAAAGGTTTGGGGTATTCAGTGGTCAGCTGTAACAAGCAAAAGAATCTAACAAAAACAAATATGTGTTGATAAATCTGTGAGAGAAACATACAAAAATAAGGGAAGCATATTAAAGCTGGAAAATAATCCTATATAAAACGTAAAATGCCAGACTTAGCTGATCAGGAGAACCTGCAATATATATATATATATATATATATATATATATATATATATATATATATAGATTCACTTCATAATCTTGAAATACTGAAATATTGAATTTCAGTATCTCGAGACCATGAAGTCGAAAATCCAAATAACTGAAACCACAAAACCCCAAAGCCCAAAACCAGGAAACCCCAAATCCCGAACCCACAAAACCGAGAAAAGACACAGCACACACTAAACAACACATGCAAACACAAACCTCCCGACACTGTATGAAAAGCAATACAACACACATGCACACAACTAAACTAACACACACACCTACTATTTGCAGGGGGCTGCACCCCCCCATACCCTCCTACTAATATATACTAACTCCAAGGTTGCACCACACATTCCACCCCCACACAAACACACATCACAGACATACAAACACCACCACTCCCAACACTAAAACACTCACACTCTGACCTAAGTACCCTAACCCACACATAAAATGTACCAACACACTCACAAACACACAATCCCTCCCAAAAATCCTAAGAGAAACAACACTCACCTAATGTGCCATCCATACCGCGAGATTTGACATTTCCGGGTTCGCAATTTCTGTCTGTTCGACTTCATAGGCTCAATATTCTGAAATTCGATATTTCGGGATTTTGAGCTTATAACGTGTTTATATATATATATATATATATATATATATATATATATATATATATATATATATAGATATCAAGGAGAAAGACAGAAAACATTTAATACCCTATTCATATTATAAGATAAGCCATTAGCAGTGTTAATTTCAGAAATAATAGTAATTTTTTTCTATGGACAAAATATAAAAAAATGTTCATGGATTCAGCTGTATAATATGTAGATTTTCTAATTTCAATAGACATTTGTCAATACTGTACATCTGACAGTTTAACAAAAATATCCATCATAATTAAATTCTATAATACCTTCTGGAACACCTTCTTCCTTTTATGAATTTTTTAAAAAACATCAGTGAATAAGCAAAACTAAATGTTTTAAATTCATTTCACATTTTTGTCAAAGGAATAATTGGAACATTGGATTAGTCCAGTATTCTTGTATAGCTATAATAATTTCATGTTTAAATAAACTGATAACCTTGCATTTAATTGAATGAGAACCTTTTTCTTATAGAATTGTAATTTATAGTTAAAATAATTGGAGAGGGGTCAGAAATAATGAGAATAATGTACATTTTATCATTGTGTTATAATAGAAAAAATTGAGACAAAAATAGTCTAACCTTATATTATAAATCAAGATGAGCAAGGTCTACCAGTTTCGGGTATTTAAGTTCCCAATACACATTTTAAATCCAACAGCTGAAGGAAATCAAACAATTTATTCCTTTCACCTGTATTTTTATTTGTTCAGATGAACATTAAAATCCACTGCTAACAAAACATTAGCAGCGCCAAGGTAATATATGTCCGCTAGTAAATCCTTCAGAAAAGATAAATAAAAGAATCATATAGCAATCTAGCTGCAAACCCCCAAGTTCCTGTAATTCATCTTAAGCAGTAATGTTTTTTTAAAACTAGTTCTTGAAAGAGTTCAAAATAGTTATACCCAGAGAGTGTATAATAGCTAGAATCTAAGCAATATTGTTATTAGCAAAAATTAATTGATACATGAGAAAAAGATTTACAACTGTTTAAAATACAATGCTTTTCAGATTTTAAATGTGTTTATTGTAAGCAGGTAACATTGGATGAGATTTGTGAAAAGATCTAATTAAATTACATTTTTAACAACTGAATTTACACCAATGTTATTTAGAGAAACTAATTTTTGTACCAAAATGTCAGGATATAAAGTAGTCTAACTATCCTCTAATTAGCAGGAGTGTGGCAATAACTCCACCTCCCAACAAAAATGTCCATAAGACATAATGTCAAGGCTCCAGAGTATACCCCTGCAATACCAGGCTACAACTCTTACCACACTTTTCGCCCACCAATTCAGGACCAAAACACTAAAGGTGGAGGAGTGTCAATATTCACCCAGGATATTCATACCACCAGGCTAGTTGCCCAACACAATGCATCTGAAATTCTCCAGGTGCAACTAACACTAGATAAGACTGCAGTCCAAATTGTAGCTTGTTACAGATCCCCCAACATACCCCAAGATTCTCACTACACCTTTCTAAACATACTGGAAAATATTAAGATAGAATCAAACACCCTAATACTGGATGATTTTTAACTACTCTGCCATTAACTGGGAAAACTACTCATGTACCAACACCTTTGCCCAACTGTTCTTGGAATTCATAAATTCCAATGCCCTGGATCACCTAATCCATAGTCCCACCAGGGGCTCCAATATCCTAGACCTGGTCATTACCAACATGGGAATTCGATGCTCCACACCTATGGTCACCCCCTCGTTAGTCAGGTTTGACCATAAGCTAATCACCCTTAACATCCACATCCCACCCCCCAGTAAGGAAACCTTTATAAAAAACTTCTCCAAAGCCAACTTGATGCTACTCAAGTCAGAAGTGACAAACTTCATGACACCCATGCAGATGGGAACTGAAAGTTCAACTGCTGAATCCTACACTAAGGCACTGTACAAGCACATCCACTCATGCATGAATTGTGCAATCCCAAATAGAAGTAAGATGCTCTCATCCAAAAAAAGGAAGCCAATCTGGTGGTCCCCTGCCATAAACAAACTTTACAACAAAAGGAAGAAACTGTTGCAGAAAAGAGGAAAATCCCAGGATGCAAAAAAACTCCCTTACCAGCCTCAGTAAGAAAATGAGATCCCTCATGAAATCATCCAAAGCTAATTACGAAAATAAAATTGCCAAAGATTCCAAAGACAATCACAAGGCATTCTATAACTATGTCAAGAATCTAAATGGCAATGCTCAGATCTGCTCTGAGCTAAAACAGAATGGCATTAAATATACTGATCCCAAGGATATTGCCAAAATCCTGGCAGATCGATTCAGTGCCAACTTCACCCCCCCTTCTCACCCCCTAAATGGCCCATCTCAATACCAGAAGATTGCCAAATTCCGGTAATAACGGCCACACAGGTAAAAAATGCACTCCCCAAAGCTTAGAATACAGCATCCATGGGACCAGATGACATCCCGGGCTGTGTACTACATGAACTACAATATGAACTGGCACCTCACCTAAGTGTCATGTTTAATCATAGCCTCACCTCAGGTTTCATGCCCACTGAGTGGCGCAGAGCTACAGTTATCCCACTCCACAAGGGGGGATCCACCTTGGATCCCAGAAACTACTGTCCTATCAGTCTGATGAGCCTTATCTGCAAGGCCATGGAGCGTATTATCATGGAACTTATAAACAAAGACATTGGCAACCTTCAAACACTGGACCCCACCCAGTTTGGGTTCGTGAAGGGTCGATCTTGTCTCCTGAACCTGATTGACTTCTTTGAATCAGTCTCCAGAGCCATGGACAAAGGGTGGTGGTCCACACAGCCTGTCTCGACCTTGCCAAGGCCTTTGACACCATCCCCCACTCTGGAATCATAGATAAACTTACTAAGCTGGGCATTAATCTCTACATCACCCAATAGGTTGCTAAATGGCTTACTGATAGAACCCACACAGTAAAAGTAGCCGACTCCAAATCCAGCTCCAGACAAGTGACAAGTGAAGTACCTCAGGGTACAGTCCTGGGACTGCTATTGTTTGGCATCTACTTCTCTGAAGTACAGGCCAACACTAAGAGACTCTGGCTAATGAAGTTCGCAGATGACTGCAAACTAGGAGCCATTACTGAATCCCCAAATGATGTGGATATTTTACAGAAGGGCCTTACAGAAATAGATGCTTGGTGCCAGAGCCACAGGCTCAAGCTCAATGCCAAGAAATGTATAGTTATCCCCTTTGGGAAAAAACATGTACCCATGAATTACCATATAGGAGGCAGTACACTAAACACCGAAAGTGTGATAAGAGACTTGAGGACACAAGTGGACAGTGGTCTCACCTTTGATAACCACATTGCCACAACACAATTATCTGCAGAACAGTGGATTTCCATTTGTGACAGTTTGCTGAGTGAACACATTGCCACAACAGTCAGGAAATCCTTCTATGTGGCACACCTCATCACTAAGGGCTTTTCATCCAGAAAAAAGGAGGTCATTGTCCCACTGTGCTCAACCCTCATTAGACCCATTATAGAATACAACACCCCGTTTGGTATGTACCTCTCAAGACATCTGCAACAACTGGAAAGGCCACAGAAATACCTCACTAAAAGAATCACAGGCCTAAAGCAGATGCCCTACGCTGACTGCCTTAAAAAACTCCAGCTATACTCTGCCGCATATCGTCTAGTCAGAGGCAATCTCTGCTTAACATACAAGGCCATGTCAAACCCAGAGCTGTTGGACATGCTACACTTAAAGAAATCCCAATCTCTCAGAGCCACACGCTCCAGGAATCTAAACCTTGTCATCACAATAAACAAAACATGCTGGAGGGATAGGTTCCTGACCCAGAGACTCCCCAGACTCTGGAATAGATTGCCCATACATGTCAAGCAGAGTGCCTCTTTGGCCCTCTTCAAAAGGAACCTTGACAATTGGATGGGAGAAAGGAAATTCACCCCGGGGATCATGTCAGTTGCCTTGCTAGGCAGAGGTCCAGGGAAGTAAATAGTGTTGGAAGAAATAGCCAGGGAATTTTTATGGCTAGGCTTGTATAAGCCCTAGGGCTGATAGCCTAGTACCAACCTATGAACCTATAAGTAACCAAAAAAAAAAAAAAATCCATAAAAGATGAAAAAGGAAAGTCCACATAATAGTTCATCTGGAGATTCCTCACCAGTATTGTTGACTTATGGTAGCCCTTTGATAATCAAACATTCCTCTTCATCTTCCCTAATTTAAGTAAATTGGTAATTTAATTCTTTATAATTAACTGGTAGAGTTGCAGAAATTTAGACGTACTATCTTTTTTGCCATAAAGTTCTTTTTAACTGGATGAATGGTTTATCTTTTGAGGTAAATTCTGGAGGTATATCTTCTAGCTGTTTTTTTTTCACCTATTTCTTGACCAGATAATTCCACTCAATAAATGGCCCTTTCAAGAGATGTCCTGAGAGGATTGACTGGTTGAGTGACTTTCTTTGAGTCACACAGCAGACAAATGATTGAAGGTACTAACTGCCAGACTAAGAGATCTATATGAATATTCACCACTGTTTGATTAAAATGAGTATTGCATTTTATTCTGTTTAGTTACATTTTTAAGTGTATGTGTGTGTGTGGAGAGTGTATACTACTTTTCTGTGATTGTCTTTGTTTTTTTCTTTTCTCCAGTTCCATTAGACACAACTCAGTTTGCTTGTAATCTTTTTTTTTCCTTTCTCATAATCCATTTTATATTTGAATCTGTACAACTATGATGAACTTTGCTTGTGTATATGAGTTACAATCACATTTTATTTCTTTAGTATGTTTCTATTTCCTGCAACATAGGCACAAGGCACTTTGGTCTAGTTTACTTATGTGTATAACAAACAAACAAAGTACGGTGGCTATGTGACATCAGTGGCATGCTTTCATGAGGGTGCATACCTACAGAATTAATTTACAATTCATGTAATCATTTTATTTTCTTTTTAACGTTTTTATGTCCTTTGTAACTAGCCTATATAACTGGTGACAGCCTCTTTAAACTGCCTTTTATTTTAGCCACCCTGCAGCTGGAAGTGAGGGCTGCTCTGTCTTCTGTTTTTTTCTGCAAGGACATTTTTTGTGTAACTGGTTAATTTCCAAAGACAATCCCATTACCCAAATATATTTAACCACTGGTGCTACTATGATCCACTCACTGTTTGTTCTCAATGAATTTAAAGATTATTGATAGTATTAATGATGCATTATGATGACACAGTTAAGTAGCACTCTGAGAGTGAGAGAGAGAGAGAGAGAGAGAGTGTGTGTGTGTGTGTGTGTGTGTGTGTGTGTGTGTGTGTGTGTGTGTGTGTGTGTGTGTGTGTGTGTGTGTGTGTGTTTACATGCACATGTACATATTACATATACAAAGTTCTTAGATGGTAAATATGGTTAAAGGACTGGTAAAGGGGGGTTTGCCAATAATATATTTTTACCTACCTAATGCATCATAATCACTCAATGTGCTTTGCTTTTATGTTTTTTCCTAAAAGTGGCTTTATGAACTTTGCCTTACTAACGTGATCATGTTTTACTGCTTTTTCTTCTGGCTTTCAGAATTTATTTTAAGGTCCCTTTAAATAAGTCATGCTACACAAAAGGAAGTGAGTTGTTTGTTTTTTTAGCTCTCATATGAACAGAATGGCAAAAATGTGAGTCACAGGCATCTTGTATAACTTCTGGAACCTGACTGCTTTTTAACTTTTTGAACTAATGACCATGAGTTGCATTATTATTACAGCAGCTTTGACCTATTCATAGTTGTTATACACCCCCTGAAAAATAAAATTAGTAGACTGCAGATTTTATTAGCACTTACAAAAAATATGCCTCAAGCAAGTGGATCACTATCCAAAAGATGTAGTCAGCTCTGTTCAGCAGTCCTGTTTCTCTTCCTTTCTGCAACAAAGGCAGCTGAGAAAAGTTCCACGCAAAAGTACCCTTTTTATAGCAGTTGCTGATGACTGCCGATGTAAGGCTGTGGACCATACCTGATAAGAAAAACTATGCATTTTCCTCCCTTGGTGGTACGTCATAAGAGGCGACAACAAATTCCTCTTATAAAGCATGATAGAGCCTAAAAAGGATGGGTGATTATTTCCTTGCTTTGCTTTCCAGGAAATGAACTAAGCAGCCTAGTTTCTAGTAACTAATCCCTACTGGAATGATATAGTAGGGAGAAAAGTAACCTCAGGGTGTTATTGAGAAAGATACTGTGCTACAAAAGTAAACAAGTAAGGGATCAGTTCATAGTAGGCTGTGGATCCAGTAAACCATTTGTAGCCCAGCCAATGATTCCACCAATATACCAAGACATGAATTAATACTAGATCCCAATTCCATAACAGGGGGGCATACTTTGTGTTGTTTGCAGATTGTGATAAAAAATGCATTATAGTAAATGGTACAGCAGAAGTGTAATATCAAAGGTTCTATGCATGACTATTCATAACACTCACCCTAGTTGCCACATCCATAGAATATAATCACACATGGCTACAAATAATGGATCTATGCACATTGTTAGGAGCTCAAGAAAAAACAGATTTTGTTAAAAATGCAATGCAGTTGTACTTCACTTGGATGTCTGTCTGATATTCTTCTGCGCAAACATCCTCATGGACATAGCTAAAAACAGCAAACTCCATATTGCCAGTTTATACACCGAAAGTTGCATTGAGCAATGCTTTTTAAATTGTAATTTTGCTCATGATGTACTACCATCAATTCACATCACCCCACAAAATCTTTATGAGTACTTGTACCTAGTCTATAAAGCTTGTCTAAAAATTTCACGGGCAACAAGAGGGTGGACATTTAAAATGGAATAGGTCTTCAGAAAAGTGGCTTACTTTATAACAATGTCTCACATTATATAACACTACTGTATTTATTGTTTTACTTGCTTTGTTGCATTGTGCAGCAACACATTGCGAAAATATTATAGGTTGGCTTGTCTTGAACAAAGATGACCAATGGTTTATGCTATCCATGCACAATATTTTATGCAGATGTTTGAATGATCACATACTTTTTGAGAAATTGCATATCGCTAACATTTTATTTTCACATTTAATCATGTTTTAATTAAATTAATTGACAGCAGATATCTGTTCAAGAACTATGTATAATCTGTATAATCCACCAGGAGATTTCTCATACTGTTATGTTTATATTACCCGCTGGATAACTTTCTTCCTTTTTGGCTTGTAATGAGGAATATTTCATAGTTTTTGCATGGCTATGAGACACAAGTGTATCTTTGTTCAGAATTATCTGCGAATTGAACAGAAGATGCTAGTCATTCCTATAACTAAATGGTAATGACAGAAATGAGTAATGTATGAACATGCAAACTGTAATGTGAACAGATGCTGGACTGAGTTACAGTGGCTTTCTCTTTTCTTCTCAGCCATTACAGCTTCTTCACTTCAGTTAACAACCTTACATTTACTTATGATACCAGTGAATAAATCATCTTCAAATACTTCATAAAGGTAAGTTTGTTTTACTACTGCATTTGTAAATTTTCTTCATCAGTGCTCTCTGTATGTGAAGGTACTATGTCTGCACAACAGGATTCGTAAACTTGTTAACTCTGTTACATCTTCTTTCATTATTTATCTAAGCCACATTTAGTATGTTGTTTCCTTCTGATTCCTTTCCATGTTTCCTTAGTTTTAGAATGTCATGAAAAATGCAAAAAAAAAAAATATATAAATAAAGAAATGAAAAACACTCCACTAAAGAAGTTGTGGTTCTGTCCTAATTCACAAATTCTGTTAATTTTACTGTTTGATATTTGTATATAAGTACTCAGATTTAATTTGCACAAAGGCTTAAAATTCTGATTGATATCAATATGTTGCAGTCAGCAAACTAGAAACATGCTAAATATTACAATGCTATACCTTTATTATCATTTTGTCCATTGAACACCATGAATATATTTCATAGCAATATGTTGGCTGATCTTTAAATTATCAGTTGTTTATAAACATAAATATAAATAACACATTTTTGGATTGTTCCTGACTCTGTTTGTAGGCTGTTTCATGATATTTTCCTTGTACGAATGTAAATTAATTACTTTTCTGTTTTCTTACTTCTCTTATAAGACTCCCACTGTGTCTTTCCAGTTTGTACTTTTGCCTAGGAATATGTGAAGTTGCTCATAGTGTGCCTAAAATAATCTTAGTTTTTGAATGTCTAGTGATGGCCTGTATAGTTTGAACATTTTGGCAATGCTTTATAAAAATTAAATCAATATTTCATGAATTCAGGGAAATAATTTGCAGAATACAAATAACCACAACTAGTTCACAAAAAGTATTTGTTTTAAAACTGTAATCATTTATGTCCTGGAAGTACAGTGAATAGCCTCAACCCTTGAAATAACTATGACGGAAATGCCATGCTGTGCAAATAATTTAACAGCTTTTATATTTGCTTGTGCATGCAAAACCAATATTTTGGCAGGATGCCTCTAGAGTTCCTGAATGTGTGATTGTGTTATGCTCAGCTGAAGCGAGTGGTGACAAAAATGGGTTATGAATGCTAAATTAGAAGCTTTTTTGTGCTGTTACAGCTTTAATTACTGATGTGTGGAAAGCATTTACATATAAAAAGAAAAGCTAAGTCTTCTCCACTCTACTCAGGAGCTTACCAACTCATTTAGATAATCTGCGTGGTATGGCTCTGCATTTTATTTCTCTAAAGATACTGGTGCAAAGGATTTTCCTCTCAGCTAAGACTGTGCCACAAGTCTGCATGTTAATCATACATCAGTTGTTTACCTTGTGCTCTAAGACAATCAGATAATCTCAGCTATAGTTTGAACAGCATACCTCAAGGACATATTATTAGTGGTCACCATTCTGGGTTTATGTAATTCTTTTGGGCCACATATATCATTCCGTTTGCATACAGGATTGTAAATGTTACTGTCAATCTCAAATATATATAATATATCATAATATATATATATAAATATATCATAATATATATCTAAAGCCATAGGAAGTATGAGGTTAAACAAGCAATTCTTTTCCAGATGACCTTGTTGGGTCAGCGTTCGGATACTGCCATGCTTTGACCATTGCTAGCATTTATATTTGTTTCATAGATAGTAGGTCAGAATGTGTAGAACACCACCCAAAAAAGCAAGGAAACGAGGACATGAAATTCTGTATGTTTATTTTATTTTGCAAACAAGTACCTGAGATATTTCTGCTTTATCTTGTTTAGGTATTTGAAATTGGAGAAGGTGCATTTGAACTACTTTTTGGAGAGGGGGACAATTTGTGAGATCTCTTCTGGTGCAAATGCTCACTTGAAGTTATAGAGTATGCAAACATAGGCTGCATGTGGTGAAAGACTATGATATAATTTTGTGGACTAGTGTAAAACGCCTTTATAAGGCACCCAGGTTTGCACCTTGCGTTTATATCACATTATCGAAAGATGAAAATAGCGAATGCTATTTCATCGGCCCCAAAACATCTAAACATGAAAAT
The DNA here is from genome assembly GCF_019279795.1 of Protopterus annectens. Taxonomy (NCBI): domain Eukaryota; kingdom Metazoa; phylum Chordata; order Ceratodontiformes; family Protopteridae; genus Protopterus; species Protopterus annectens. Next base: position 1,239,572,957 of record NC_056732.1, on the reverse strand, counting down.
ATCGAACATTCAGAACAGCAAATTTTTTTCCCATGGAAAAAATTCACTGCTCCGAAACATATACACACAACGCAAGCACATCAGACAAAGAGCAACCACACACATACACTTAAATTCCTACATCTAATGCTACACTAAACTAAACATACACTATCTACCCACTTACCTTAACCCAAACCCTAACCCTAAGGTCCGTCAGTATCGCACACTCACCTAACCCACGCCCTAACCCTAACTTACTTAAACCACCCCTAACCCTACAGTCTGTCACTATTGCACTAACACCTAACCTGCACCCTAATCCTAACTCACTTAACCCGTCCCTAACCCTAACGTGCAAACAATCGCACACTTACCTGAACCCAACCCGTAACTTTCCACCACAGTGCTAAGAATAACAAAGCCAGAGAAACGACCAACCATATTCTTTCCTGAGGAAAGAATTTGCGGTTCTGCAGCATCACTATTCTTAGTGTTCACTAAATAGTGTTCGATATCAGAACATTCAAAGTTTTAATACTTTGATGTTCTGATATAGACCCTGCACCTTGACTGTTTTATATCTGCAGGGTCCATCATTTCTTTTAATTCCTGCAGCAGTTTATTTCAGACATTTATGTAGGTCTCAACAATCAATACCATATGTGTTGCTGCAGAATTTCAGATGCTTTTGTCTGAATTTTCTTTCCCAGTATCATACCTGTATACTAAGTCATTAAATCCTTCAGATTTTTGTATAAGCCTATCTGTCTGTTTCATTGATTCCTAGACTTACAGAACTCAAAAAGGTAAAGCATATATTTAACTTAGTACATTAAAAATAAACAATGTTTTACTAGACAAAAACTTTTAAAAAATATTTTAAATATTCTTTTTCCTGTTTACCAGCTCGTCTATGTGCTGCCTCCCTTATTCAACTGATGCACTTGCGTATTCTTTAATTGTCTTTTGTTCTTCATTTTTTAACAGGCTTTCTTTCAGAAATATCATATTTTTCTTTTGAACAACATTTTAAACTCATTCTCGATTTTCTCATAATCCCTGTCATTTTTACCCCCTAAGACCATACATTTTTGTAAACTATATAACATCTTTATCAACTTTGGTATCATTTTGAGTAGTTGTATTTAAAGTCTAGATACTTTTTCAGTTTCACTAAAATGTGATGCAACTACATTTACTGATACATAGTCTAATATATTGAAAAAAGTATTTCTGGATCTATATTATAAGCACGAAAGATGAATTAGGCGAATGCTAGAAGAGCGACACATAAACGTCGATCTACGAAAAGAGAGAAGGACGGAAATGCCAAAAGACACAACACCGAACAGATTCCTGGAAGCAACAGCACCACACAGTTAAGTAAAACCAAGGTAAACAAACACAATGAAAACACTTTTATAAACATTTTTGGAGGGGGGCAAGCCCCCCGGCACCCCCGCACCCCCCCTACTTATATATACCAACTCCGAGACCACTTTACAGTGGAGAAAAGGATATATTTCCTCACCCCCACAATCACCCTGCTGGCCAGGGAAATCTGTTTGGCGTTGTGTCTTTCGGCATTTTCGTCCTTCGCTCTTTTCATAGATCAATGTTTATGTGTCAATCTTCTAGCATTCGCCTAATTCAGCTTTCGTCATTCTGATATAGACCCATATTTCTGTGTATTATTCAGTTTACAATAATAAAATTAATTTCTTTTTCAGAGCTTTAAGACTTTTTAATAAGGCATTAGGGTTTCTTTACTAGGGCTCATTCTGTGCTCACTATTTATTTATTTGTAAATGGAAAAAATACACAGGAGAACTGTATGGCAGGGCAATATGCTCCGCATAAACTACGATGAAAAGTTTTAAGCAGTCTCAGTAGCATACAATGTCAGTTGTGCAGAATACACAAATGCTCCATATAGAAGCGGCAATGTAGTCCAAATATATAATACACTGGTCGTAATAGTAGGCAGTTTTCACTTCACCAATAAATATTCCAAGAATGATGTAAAAGCCAAATTCTTTTAATGATTCAACAATGTGGCAAGCGCTTTCACCCAAAAGGCTTCCTCAGGCCAAAAACAATCATTTTAAAATGACTGGTATAAATACACCAATTAATAATGACATCACATCCTTCTAGTCATTTAACAAACAACATCTAAAAGTGACATAGTAAGAATACGATAAAATTAACTTTTCATTTAGCTAATATTTATAGGTGTGCACTGTTGGATGGCAATAGTTAGATAATTTTATGTCAAAGGGCTTTATTAGTTCATATTCTAACCGTTATGTATACACACACATTAAAAACAATACCTAAGTCTCATCATTCAATATAAAGTATAAAAACAAAAAAAATACATTATGACTCGCTGATGCTAACTCAAATTGACAAATATTATAAATATATCATAGGAAATGGCTACATTTAGGTTCTAAGCTTCTTGCCTTTCAAAATGGGTCGGAGGGGGACCCTGTCATTCAACCCAGGCTCCCGGTCAGCTCTTAGCCTAATGATCCATTTTGTTTCGTTCTGTTCTGTCCGATTCTGAATATCACCCCTTCTGATAGTTGGCTGATTCATTTGAATTGCCATAAATTTAAATTTATGTTCTACGGATGTATCCAAAATGTGTTTGGATAATGCATTTTTATCTGATTTAATCCATATATTGTACAAGTGTTCCCTAATTCTATCCTTGAGTCGCCTGTCGGTCTTGCCCACATAAAATGCTGGGCAAGACCCACAGGTGGCCAAATAGACAACGTGTTGGGAATCACAACTAGCCTTAGGATAGAATTTGAAACATTGCAAGGTAACAGGATGCATGAACATAGCTGTATAATCTATAGAACTGCAGTAATTGCACTTCTGACATGGCCTAGTTACACCAGACGGAACACTAGACTGAGGTCTAGATTCAATTCTGTTAGAGCTACACAACATCCTATATAAATTAAGCCTATTCTTATATATAAATTTCTGAAAATCACCAACAACTTCACAAATGGATGAGTCTACTTTTAAAATATTCCAATATTTCAAATAAGCATTTCTTATAGCATTAACATCTTGTGTATGATATATGAATACTCTGAGTCCCTCATCAACTATATTATTTTTATTAGATAAATTATTTGAGTCTTGAATACTATTGTTTCTATCAGCAAAATAAGGGTATGCCCTACCCATTCTGAGTGTATCTACATCCAAAGGTCCCTCATTAATTTCTTCAGGACAATATGATCTATCAATAAATTGTTGCTTAAGACTAAGTAATTCCATATTATATCCTGCATCAGTAGAATTCAATCGGGATGCCTGCATGGCTTGTCCTTTGACAATGTTCTTGAAAACAAACTTAGGGTGCATGCTGGATCTGAGCAGTAATGAATTCCTATGACATGATTTCCTGTACACACATTTAAGAGACCATTGGGCGGTCTCTCTACAAAAACATCTAAATATGAAACAAAATTCTCTGATGCTGTCATAGTAAATTTCAGATAATGGGTCAATGAATTCACCTGTTATAAAAAATGATACAACTCAGCCCCTTCAGATTTCCATATGAGAAAGAGGTCATCCACAAAGCGTACATAAAATCTAACATGATCCTGAAAGCTATTAAGTGTAAACAAATACCTCTTCTCCCAATCAGCCATAACAAGATTGGCGTAGCTATTGGCACATGAAGTGCCCATAGCTACGCCATCTTTCTGAATGTAAACTTGATTATTAAAAGTAAAAATGTTGTTGGCTAATACTATCCCCAATAATTCACATAATATATCAGTATGAATTTCAAGTGATGCTTGATTTGCCTGTAAGCACCTGCGAACACTTTCTATTCCTTCATGATTCGGGATGGTAGTAAAGAGAGACTGGACATCAAGTGTAACCAGCCAATATTTATCATCCACAGATATATCTTTCATTTCATCATATAACATTAGTAGAAATTGCTTAGTATCTCTTAATATATATGTATATTTATTTACTATAGGTCTTGTTAGATTCCAGATATAATGATATGTGTTCTGTGATCCAGCCTCGCCCTGCACAATTGGTCTCATGCAAACCTTATTCTCACCACAAGAAGAAATAGATGGAAAGGTACCATCTGTATTCCTGCATTATTATATACAAAAGAAGAGACCACTCGAAGACTGAGAATTATAGATCATGCCACATTCTCAGCCCACTCACCAAAGGAATAGAAAAGCTATGAATACAGTACCTACAAATTACCTGCTATGCCACAGCAACCTATCTTCAGTGCAGTATGACTTCAAAGCTAGTCAAATAATGGAAACAGTCATCACCAGACTCCTTAAGCACATCATCTCCAGTTTAAAACAGGGAATTTCCACAGTAACAGTATCTCTTGCTTTATCCAAGGTTTTCAATGTGTCTGGCCATTTACAAATTCCAGAAGGGCTACAGTCATATGGAGTGGGTCACATTTCTCTCTCAGTTAGTTTACAAGCTACCAAAGTCAGAAAACGGTGTAATTTATGTAATAGTTCAGCTATTCTTCCACCTATGATATAAAAGTACATGTTTTCCATCACTTTGTCCTGAGGTCATTTCCCCCTTTTTACCAGTAGATGGGTTGTAACACTGATGACGTTTGATGTTTCATGGATACAGTGCTCTGATAATTCCATTTTGACAGAGGGCTCCCCTAACTCTAATAGCTTGGTCCACACACTCCAAGCAGTTTTGACATACTGTGTACCTCTAGTTAAGGGAGTTAGGTATTTGGCTAACATTTTCAGTCTGCAGAATGTAATCCAGCAAAATTTTCCTTCATATGTTCCAATGGGCTGTTGAGTCTATACAAAGCTTCAAGTATCTGAGCGTCCTATTAGACAGTAATATGTACATCCACAATAAAGCAGATCTTGTGATAAAGCAAGTAAACTGGTAATTAGTGGCATTGTGTAGATACAAGCACCATTTCATAGCCAAAATTAAAGTCACTGGACACTCTGCGGCATAGAGCAATAAAGGCCTGATTATATCTCAGATGGCCTAAATTTGATAAATGGCCTGAACTCTGGAGGAATGAAGCAGCTTATCTCATCTCAGCCCATCTAAGGAGAGTAGCTTCAGCTGACCTATTGTAGGAAAACTGTGACACAATGAAGTTCATAACAGTCCAGTAAAATGTTTGCATTTCTTGGCCTAGCAGGTATTGGCTTCAGTAAAATAAGGGTGTCACTGATGTGACATAATGAATAGAGAAAAACAAATCATTGTATTTCACTCAACATGCACACAATGTTGACTGTCCCTTCCTGGCAGTCAGTCATCTCTCACAATGAAGCAGAAGGAGTGGTCTGAAGGTCTGTCGCCTTTATAGAGAATGAAAGCATCATCAGAGTGTTTCAAACAGAAGCAAGAGGTTCAAGACAGGTATGGGCTGAAAAATAAACTTTTCATTGCACAAGGTATGACGACTCCCAAACTGCTGTATGGTTCACTAATGCTAACTTATGTCTGACAATATTATATCAAAGCCAGCAAAATCTTATAATAGAACACATGATTCTGTAGCTAATATGCATCCCGTGTACTCACTGTTATGATGTATTTAATTATTTGTTTGTTAACTGGGTGCACAGGCTGGTAAAGAACCCTTTTCATCCAGTTTTCAGACCATTTGACACAGATATTACAAAACAAAAGAAACTAGCTTAATTATGTGCATGTATGGCAGGTAACCATCCGAAGTGTTGAGACCTACAAATGTAGTCCTGAAACATGTAGGCTGAATGGACGTATTAATATATACCAAGTCTGAGATTACCATTTCTTGGAATATTCCCTTTCTTCTGAGGTATGATGATGTTGGAGTTGTCTTACCCACCTGCAAAAAAAGAAATTTAAAGGAGAAGTGAGATGTTCGAGATTCATTTATTTTTTGTCTGGCAGCACTTGGCATTTCAATAGGGAGCCTGTATGGTATAAATGAATAACACTGAGAGAACAAAAACAGCAGAGACCTGTATAATTTTAAATTACAGGATGGACGAATTTTAAATACAGAATTTTCTTTGCCAGATGTAGCTCTTGCAATTGTACTTTAAAAAGCATACCTGGTAATATAAAAAAGTATATTTTATAGGTGCATAGGTTCATAGGTAGGTACTAGGCTATCAGTCCCAGGGCCTATACAAGCTTAGCCATAACGATTACCTGGCTATTGCTTCCCACAAATTATTTACTTTCCTGGACCCCTGTCTAGCAGGGCTACTGATGTGATCCCTTGGATGAATTTCCTATCTCCCATCCAATTGTCAAGGTTCCTCTTGAAGAGGGCCATTGAGACGCTCTGCCTGACATGTATGGGCAGCCTATTCCAGAGTATGGGGAGTCTCTGGGTCAGGAACGTATCCCTCCAGCATGCTCTATTCATTGTGATGACAAGGTTAAAATCCCTGGAGCATATGGCTTGGAGGGATTGGGATTTCTTTAAGTGTAGCATGTCCAACAACTCTGGGTTTGACATGGCCTTGTATGCTAGGCAGAGATCGCCTCTGAGTAGGCGATATGTGACAGAGTACAGTAGAAGTTTCTTTAGATGGTCAGCATAAGGCACCTGCTTTAGGCCTGTGATTCTTTTTGTGAGGTATTTCCGGGGCCTTTCTAATTGTTGCTGATGTCTTGTGAGGTACATACCAAATGCGGCATTGTATTCTATAATGGGTCTAATGAGGGATGAGTACAGAGGGACAATGACCTCATTTTTTCTGGATGAAAAGCCCTTAGTGATGAGGTGTGCCACATGGAAGGATTTTTTAACTGTTGTGGCTATGTGGTTATCAAAGATGAGACCATTATCACACTTTTAGTGTTTACTGTACTTCCACCTATGTGGTAGTTCACAGGTATGTGTTTTTTCCCAAAGGGGACAGCTATACATTTTTTGGCATTTAGCTTGAGTCCATGGCTCTGGCACCAGGCATCTGTTTCGGTAAGGCCCTTTTGTAGTATATCCACATCATTTGGGGATTCAAGAATGGCTCCCAGCTTGCAGTCATCTGTGAACTTTGTAAGCCAGAGTCCCTTAGTGTTGGCCTGTACTTCAGAGAAGTAGATGCCAAACAAGAGTGGTCCCAGGACAGAACTCTGAGGTACACCACTTGTCACTTGTCTGGAGCTGGATTTGGAGTTGGCTACTTTTACAGTGTGTGCTCTGTCAGTAAGCCAGTTTGCAACCTGTCAAGTGACGTAGGGATTAATGCCCAGTTTAGTAAGTTTATCTATGATTCCAGAATGGGGGATAGTGTTGAAAGCCTTGGCGAAGTCCAAGTAGGCTGTGTGCACCACCTTACCCTCATCCATGGCTCTAGAGACTGATTCAAAGAAGTCAATCAGGTTCAGGAGGCAAGTTCAGCCCTTCACAATCCCAAACTGTGTGTGGTCTAGTGTTTGAAGGTTGCCAGTGTCTTTGTTTATAAGTTCCATGATAATACGTTCCATGGTCTTGCAGATTAGGCTCATCAGACTGATGAGACGGTAGTTCCAGGGATCCAAAGTGGATCCCCCCTTGTGGAGTGCGATGACTGTAGCTGTAGGCATGAAGCCTGAGGTGAGGCTATGATTAAACATGACACAAAGGTGAGGTGCCAGTTCATTTTGTAGTTCATGCAGTACACAGCCTGGGATGTCGTCTGGTCCCATGGATGCTGTATTCTTGGCTTTGGAGAGTGGCTGTGATTACTGGAATTTGGCATTTTCAGTATTGAGATGGGCTGTTTAGGGGGTGAGAGGGGGGTGAAGGTGGCATTGAATCTATCTTCCAGGATATTGGCAATATCCTTGGCATCAGTATATCTAGTACCATTCTGCTGTAGCTCAGAGCAGAGCTGAGTATTGCCATTTAGATTCTTGACATAGCTATAGAATGCTTTGTGGTTGTCTTTGGAATCTTTGGAAATTTTGTTTTTGTAACTAGCTTTGGAAGATTTTATGAGGGATATCAACTTTCTATTGAGGCTGGTAAGGGAGTTTTTTGAATCCTGGGTTGTTCTTCTTTTCTGCAACAGTTTCTTCCCTCTGTTCTTCAGATTGTTTATGTCAGGGGACCACCAGATTGGCTTCCTTTTTTAGAGGACTGCATCTTGGTTCTATTTGGGATGGTTTGGTCCATGCATGAGTGAATGTGCTCGTACAGCACCTTAGTGTAGGATTCAACAGTTGAACTTCCAGTTCCCATCTGCATGAGTGTCATGAAATTTACTTCTGACTTGAGAAGCATGAAGTTGGCTTTGGAGAAGTTTTTTACGGAGGTTTCCTTAAAGGGGGGTGGGGGTGGGATGTGGATGTCAAGGGTGATGACCTTATGGTCTTATCTGACCAACGAGGGGGTGACCACTGGTGTGGTGCATTGATCTCCCATGTTGGTAATGACCAGGTCTAGAATATTGGTACCTCTGGTGGGACTAAGAATTAGTTGCTCTGGTAACATACTTTTTAATTATCCAGAATTTTGCAGACTTTCCATATTTATGTCTCATATTTTTGGTCTGTTCATAGGATCATAGGATGTTACTAGGCTATCAGCCCTGGGGCCCTTAAAAGCCTAGCCATGTTCACCCAGTGATTACAAGCTGATCTAAATCAACACCAATTGCCCCCTATCCAAGAGGAACACGGGTGAAACCCTTGGTGTGAATTTGTGGTTTCCCACCCAATTGTACAAATTACACTTAAATAGAGTCAACAAGGAGCTCTGTATTACTTGAATTAAAAGTTTGTTCCAAAGGAGAAGTAACCTCGGTGAGACATATCTATCTCTCCAGGAAGTCTTGTTGATGTCACAGGCTAGGTTAAAGTCCCTAGAGTGAGTGAATCATGTACCATTTGACTGCATAACCATTAAGGAAGGATTAGAGGTTGCTCAGTATGCAAGGCACAGGTCACCTTTGGGTAGTTTATATGATACAGAGTACAGTGACTGTGATTTCAATCTGTCCACATATGACTTGTGCTGAAGACCTTGAATTTCTTCATGAGAAATCTTTGAGGTCTCTAAATTTGCTGCAGGTGCCTAGTAAGGTACATACCAAAGGGTGCATTGTACTCTATTACTGGCCTGATGAAAGCAGAGTACAGGAGGTTATAACATCTTTTGTTTTGGAATCTATTCCCTTACTTATGAGGTGAGCAGCGTAGAAGGCCTGTGGAAACATGGTGATGAACGGTAAGGTTGCTGTCAGTCTGCATGCCCAAGTCTCTCACCACTGATTTAGTGCTTAGGGTGTTGCTATTAATATGGTAATCTGCAGGAATATTACCCTTGCTGAAGGGGATGATAATACATTTTTTGCACTGAGTTTATGTCCATGACTTTGGCACCAATCATTGTTTGAGTAAGCCCTTCTTGTAGAATGTTGACATCATTTGGGGACTTAATGACTGCACCCAGTTTACAGTCATCAGACCTTTTCTTTTTGCCTGTACCTCTGAGAAGAAGATTCCAAACAATATGGGCCCCAGCTCTGATCCCTGTGGAATACCAGTGGTAATGGGTCTGCTGGTGGAGGTGGCATCCCCTATTTTGACTGTATGTGTTCCGTTGGTGAGCCAGTTTGCAACCCACCTGACAATATATGAGTTGATCCCCAGCTGGGTGAGTTTTTCTATGATGCCTGAGTTGGAGATTGTATCAAATATCTTGGCTAGGTCTAGGTAGACCGTATGCACAGACTTGTCCTCATTCAGGGCTCTAGCTACATTCTCAAAGAAGTCCACCAGGTTCAACAGGCACAATCTGCCCTTGACAAAAGCAGACTGGGTTGGGTCAAGTGTTTGAAGGCTTTCTATATCTTTGTTAATAAGGTCCATGATGATTCTGTCCATGGCCTTGCAGATAAGGCTGGTTAGGCTTTTTGGTCTATAGTTCCCAGGGTCAGTGGATACACCCCGTTTGTGCAAGGAGATGACGCTAGCTGTTTTCCATTCTGCAGGGACAAAACCAGTGCTTAATCTATGGTTAAAGGGAGTACTCAAAGGTGTTGCTAACTCTTGTTTTAAACCATTAAGAATGCAGCCTGGCATGTTATCAGGTCCCACAGAAGCTGTGTTTTTGGCTTTGGAAAGAGCAATTAAGACCTGCTTTTTAGAGATAGTAGGTGGGAAATGTGGTAGGAATGTTCTGGTATATATGTGGTGGGGACAGGGGGGACAAGTTTTCTCTGAACCTGTCTGCTAGTAGGTTGGCTATTTCTACAGGTTCACTATATGTGGTGTCATTCATCACAAGTTCAGTGCAAATCTTTAAGGTTTTGGATACACAAAGAATGCCTTATGGTTATCCTTAGCCAGGGATGCTAATTTAGATGTGTAGTTAGCTTTGGAGAACTTTACCAGATGTCTTATTTGCTTGTTCAGACTGAGAAGGATGTGCTTTCAATTCCTTCATTTTCTTGGACAGAAATTTCTTCCTCTTGTTGTATAGTCTGTTTATGGTGGATGTCCACCAGGCAGGGTTGTTCTTTCTTGAGGATCTTGCTTTGGTCCAATCAGGTACAGCTGAGTCAAAACGATTGTATAGATTTTTATACAGAGCATTAATGTATATCCCAGTATCCCGGTGTCCTTGCCATCAGTGGGGACAGGAGCTTGGAAGCTGTTAATGCCATCTCTTAAGAGACTGTAGTTGGCGTTGGAGAAGTTTATAGCCTAATTTCTCCTGGCGGGGGGGGGGGGGGTTGATGTAATCATTACTTTGAACGAGACTGATTTACGATTAGACTTCACTGCACACTTATGGTACACCGATTCCCCCATGTTGGTGCATACTAGAACAAGAATGACTGGGCCCCTTGTAGGGGTGTCAACTATCTGTTCCAGGGCATTGGAGTTAATGAAGTCTAAGAACCTTTAGGCAAGCATGTTAGTATACATATAATTTCACCCATAACCAGAGTGTTTGGTTTATTTTGAGTAACTCAAGTAGATCCAAGTAGGCAGTGTGGATATCATAGTTCACGGAGTGGGACCTGTAGCTGACAATAACTTGGAGGGGGGCTCTTTCTTACAGTTATTTGTCCTTGGAGTAACTCTAGGGAATCATTCGGTTTAAGTACTCTAGAGGTGTATTTATCTTTGATGAAAATTGATATTCCTCCTCCTTTGGTTCTCACACTTTCATTTTGTGGTTTCAATGTGTGGAAGGCATTATAAGCTAGCATGGCTGTGGTGCTCTACGCGACTTTGAACCAGGTCTCTGTGACTGCACAGATGTTCGCATCTTCCAAAGTGTGGACTGCTTCCAGTTAGTGCAGTTTCAGATTTATACTCCTAGCATTTATTAGCATAACCCTGAGGTTGTTTTTCGAGAATATTTTTACTTCGGAAATTTTGTTTTTATGTCATTGCCTACAAAAGGCACTATGGGGGAAACAAATGCCTTAGCCAGTAACTAAAAGTCATGAGGTGACAACTGTAGACCATTTCTGGCAAAGTATCATGGTCTATCAACCATATCATCTCAGGCTGACAGGTACTAGATCCCCTTGGAATGACATCAGAAACTAAGCCAATTGTTGAAGTCAGTCATTTTTTGTCTGTATTGTGGCATCATCCTAGGTGAAGGTAGAATGCTGTTTGAGGCTAGGGATATACCCACCTGGGACAGATATTCAGAGAGCACACTCATGTCTCTCTTCATATAGTTTAGAGAGGTACATCTTGTTCACACCAACACGGAGTATGACAAAGTCATAGCAGTACTTGTTGTTGAGAGACCTGAGTGTGTGTGTGATGTAGGGGATCCTGGCACCTGACAGACAGCTGACTGTGACTTTTTCTTTATCCAACCTGGTGAGTGGGACTTGTGTATGTCTCCCAATGGAGTCATCTATGATCAAAACATTAGATTTTGTGTTTTTCCCCAGGGGTTGTTAGGTGAGACAGTGGTGCACGTGTTTTTGTGTGCACTGTTTTCAGCTGGTAGTAAATTATTTGAAGTGTGTTTATGTTTGGGAGGTCTCTGGTCTTTAGGTAAGCTTCTGGTGAGTACCTCTGCATATGTAGGCTTAGGTGCTGTGCACATGGTTGGTGAAGTAGGTGAATTGTGTGAGCTGACAACCCCTTTATTATCTGATTTGCTGATGTGTGAGCGAGTGAGCATAGATTGTGAACAAGAGAGCATAGAGTCTAGATGTTTAATATAGATGCATTTCTCACACATTGCATATGTGCGATATAGAAGTAATGGGTTGTCAGTGTACATGAGGCAATTGCTACATTGCCTCAGGATGCCCAAGTTGACCAGACAAGCTGGAGAAACTGTCCATCTGTGATACTAGGTATTGTACTGTGGTCAGTAATGGGGAGAGGACTAGAAGGACCAGGTTATGGCTGAGGGACTAGTGGAAGTTTTAAACTGTGAGAGGCTTAGAGGGTACCTTAGAAGCTCAGCTGAGTGTCTCTCCAGGCAGTGAAGCACAACAGGGAGAAACCTCAGATGGAACACAAGCAATTGACTAAGGGACAATGTATCTGTCTGGAACTATGCATCTATAACCACCAGTAGCAAACACCATTACTCCATAGTGGGTGTTGGTGCACACTGCACAAACACGGATAATAAATAGCAATGAAATTAAATGGATTTAAAACACTCTAACAAATGATAGTGCATGAAGCTGGACCCTGGGCCAACAATTACCACTCATGGGGGTCCTTAGCTACACTCTTATCTCACAAGGGTGTAGGGGGAGGCCCTCTTTTCTGGAGGAAAGCTGGATGTGTTCTCAGAAGCTGCAAAAACAGACTGGATCTAGCAAATCTGAATGAAGTCTATGCTAGGCTAAAAAGTGCAGCTAACAGTAAAAATACACTTAAAAATAATAGCACACAGTAAGTACAAGAAGTGCAGATGAAGCAAAAATGGTACTTATTTTTCAGTAGAAAACAGTGGATGCTTCAGATATCACAGCAGATCAGTTGCAAGTTGTTTAGCTCTGTGTAACTCTGGTAAAATGTGCACCAAGCACACAAATATAGGCAATGAACAGCAACAAAATTAAATGGATTTAAAACACTTTAACCAATAGTAGCATATGAGAATGGGCCCTGGGCCAACAATCACCACTCAGGTGGGTCCTTAGCTACACTCTTCTCTCATAAAATGTGTGAACAGTTCAATAGGGAGCCTGTATGATATAATGAATAACAATGAGAGAACAGAAACAACAGAAGCTTGTCTAATAAAACATTCTAAATTACAGGTTGGATAAACTTTAAAAAACAGACTTTTCTTTGTCAGAAGTACTTCATGCAATTACATATGCACACACACACACACACACACACACACACACACACACACAGACACGTGCGCGTAAAAAAATAGTAACATACCTCTCAACTGTCCAGAATTTTGCAGACTCTCCAGACTTTTGCCTCTTTTTTTTTTTTGGTCTTTTCTTCATAAAATATGTGGTTTTCTGGCAAATCTTTGAGGTCTGAAGTCACAAAATAATGACAGAAATTTAAGTTTCTGACTCATTAATCTTTAAAATCCATGCTAATGTAAAACCTGTTATTCTAAGAGTAGAATTTAAGATCTGTCCTTGATTTTATACTGTTGGCCCCTGTTATTTTTGGCTTTGTCCAGATTTTTTTGTACTAAGAGGTGGAGAGGTATGCCTGATAAACTAACACCAACCATTCAGAAGTGAGTATTTTGAATTTCTTGTTTTACACTTTGCATGTTTGTTCGTTTTTTTTTCTTTTTTTTAATCGAAGTTCAGTTTAGTTTAAAATTTAAAAAAATACCATGGTTATGGCCATTTAGCAAAGATTTGTGCTACATTTTTTGACTGCAGATGGATTAACTCTATCTGAATTGTGGAAGGATCTGATAAATAGTATTTTTATTTAAGGAAACTTGACAGGACAAGATTTAATCCTTGAGGGTTGACAATGCCCTTTAACTGCCGGTTAGTAGCTGTTTGGATTTCTTGGTTATCTGGTTTACTTAAATGTACTGTTTCTTGTCTTTTGGTCTTGCTTTATTGCACTTTGCTTACTTTGAATGTGTTGTTTTATTTTAATTTTATTTTATTTTTTTATCTTGTTTAGGGACAGTTAGCAATGATTTGTGTTACATTCTTTGACTCCAAAGAGACTGAGTTTGCCTGGACTGTAATAGATGCCATGCAGTATATTTTCCCCATTATTGCAGTTTCCATCATTGTCTTCCAAAGATCACAGTAATGGTCCTCAAAATTCCATCAGCCATCTGCCAAGCAGCTATAAATGTACTAAAACCTGAAATTTACCCAACAACTTTTAATGTAGGACATACTGCATCAGGAAATGCTGAGCATGAATTGCATAATGACACACACTGTATAGTCTTCATTAAACTTGTAAACAAAAGCAATAAAATAGTTAGTGAAACTGAATCATATAAGGACTACCTAAATATTTTATTTAGGTCCCATATGTCTTGACCATGCAGACAACTCAGTAAATTTGTAGATAAGATAAATTAATTTACTTTATTTATTTCCCTTTTAAATGGGTGGGACCATCTAGACACAACCGTTCTTTCTTGGTGTTAGTCAAGAGTACTTTTCTGGTTAAATACCTTGCCCATACACATTGCAAGTGGATGCTGTGGGACTTAAACCCAGGACTAGAGGATAATGACCACTGGGATGATGAGAGCCATGGGTGACATAAGAATTTTTTTTCTTTACAGTACAAAGACAAGCTGACATTAAATTATTAACCAGACCCTTCCTGATTGCTGTTTTTGCACTTCTTTATGAATCATTGTTGAATAAGCTTTAGAGATTCTAGTAAAACTTAAGATTACATTTCATGAAAAGATAACTTGTAATTTGAGCAGAAAAAATGGTAACCTCTGAAGAAAAGCTCTTTTGTGTTTGAATATAAATACAAATTTTGCCTTGTGTCTCAGTCTGAATAATGAGAAAATTATTTAATTGCTGGACTGGTATTTTCAGAGATAACTTCTGCCACATGTGTGCTCTATTTATCCATACACTTCTTCTTAACATTTAAGAACTTTAGATATAGGGGTGGTATGGTAGCCATTGGGGTGTTATGGCCATGCTACTCTACAGAAAGCTAAACATGACAGGAGCTTTTCAGCAATTCTCTGTCTTTTCGGTTACAGCCTTACAGCTTAACTACTTGCTCCAAGTCATCAAACATGAACTAGAAGAAACAATCTACACACATATGGGTTACTAGAAGGGATATAAAACAGGGAAATGATCAGTTTTCTCACTGCCTAGCTGAAATACTTAATTTACATGGGGCTGTCTCATATAGAACCAAGATAATACAAAGATCTTTGGCTCACACACCTTCTCCGCAGTACTGCACAACACCATGGACTATATTGTTATATACCCAAAGAAAAGATTGAATTTAAAACCTTCTGGGATTAGTCCTTCAGTAACTTAGCTCAGAGCAATATTCATAGCTATTAAGTAAAGATAAAAGAGGAGAATGCAGCTAACAAAATCTGAGCAAATATCTGCATGATTGTAAGAGCCTTGGTTTTATAGCCTGTGTTAGCAGTGTTTGAGAACTTTGATAAAGCCTTGCAGTAATTAGAGAAATAGAAAATTGCTTCAGAGGGAGAAATGATGGAGTGTCACATTAGAAAGCACTTTTTTATTTATTTAACTAACTAACACCGCTAAGCATAAGTCTTCTTTTTTGTGGCAGCCATAGAGCCCTGTCTCAGTGCCTTAATCAGAGTCGCAAAGTAAGCTGGTACAGATTGAGGAAATTGGAAAAAAGAAGGAAATTCATTGGAACTCAAGACCAACTAGCAGGGCTCATTCTCTGAATTTTACAACAACTAGATTGGGCTGATCTTCTTGCAACTTAACATCATCAGATTCAAGAAAGTAAAGTTATTCAATATAAAAAATAGTTTATAATATGATTTGGTAAATAATTCTCAAAACTAATATAGAAAATATCTTTAAGTTTATTTTTAGTACATTTTAATTTCAAGTAATAAAATCTTATTTTTTCATTTAATCTGTCATTGTTTCAAGCTCTTGATGCACAGTTTCCTGCTAATTTTATTATTTATTTATTTATTTGATAATTGTTTACCAGGAAAGTCCGACTGGGCCAGAAAGTACCCATTTTTAATGGAGGCACGAGGAGAAAGCTCCACAATCACAATCTTTCAAAAATCAAGTACAGATATTTTACATTACAAAACATTAAGTGTAAATATTTTAAATAACAAAGTATCATGTTGCACAAAACATAAGAGTGAGAAAAATGTTATAGTGAGAAAAACCTAAAATAATATGTTTCATAGTAGAGTGCAGTGAAAAACAATAACATGAGTTGGAGAAAACATGTGAAGAAAATAGCCATATTATTTGTTACATAAATTAGTATGTCATAAATGAGACCTGAGACAATTCAAATAAAATATTCAGAGAGATATTAGAGATTACATGATTACAGACATTGAAGGGAAATTTATTGATGTCTTAGTATGAGAGCTGGTCTTCATATTGTGGTTATAGAAGGAAGGACGGACGGAAGGATGGGAAGAAGGAAATCATAAAAAGAGTACTGGGTAAGGTGTCTTCAGGTAAAAGAGTAGTGAGGAAAGAGAAAGAGGTAGACGAAAGGTCTGCAGAGATGAAGAAGATAAGGTAAGGCAGTGGGAAAAACAAAAGAAAGGAGTGGAGTAGGTGGTTGGAGAGGGTTCTGAAGCATGATTTATGTTGAAGGGAGTGAGTGAAGTTTATTGATTAAGTTCAGCCAGGATTGGCACAGGAGCAGCTCCAAGAATTTGTAAAGTATTCTTTTAAGGAGCATTTGAAGGTGGGTAGGTTATAAATAGTTCTGGTGGTGAGAGGTAAGGCGTTCCATTTTTTTTTTTCATATATAGGCTTTGTCCATGGGATTGATTTGGTTTATTTATGGCAAGAAGTTGTTTGTCTTCTGATCTAACAGTTCTTTTAAGGAAATATATGTTAATTAAAGGGGTAAGAGCTGGGCAGGGTAATGGTTTGTGTATGATTTTATGTATTGTTATAAGCTGACTGTAGGAGAGGTGGAGGGGAAACAGCCATCTAAGAATATGTAGAGCTTTACAGTGATGGGTCAGCCAGCTAAGGGTATACAGAGCTTTACAGTGATGGGTCAGCCAGCTAAGGGTATACAGAGCTTTACAGTGATAGGTCAGCAAGCTAAGGGTATGCAGAGCTTTACAGTGATGCATCAGCCAGCTAAGGGTATGCAGAGCTTTACAGTGATGGGTCAGCCAGCTAAGGGTATGCAGAGCTTTACAGTGATGGGTAAAGGAGGATGAATTACTAATGAACTTGGCAATTTTGTTCTAGCAGCTTTCAAGTTTGTTTTTTTATGGAAGATTGTAAATTGGTTAGAGTTGATGCTCCATAGAGTAGGGAGGGTAGAAGGAAGGATTTGGCTACAGTAATGTTTATGGGTGTGCTCAGAAATTGTTTTCTGTATAGCACGCATAGTTTGTGGTGGATTTTCTTGATGTTGCTTTGGATGTGGAGGTCAAATGTAAGATCATCATCTAATATGACTCCTAATAGTTTGGTATGGAGGACTAATTACATTTCAATGTCATTTGCTGAAATGATTTTAAAAGAAGCTTTGTTAGGGGTGTGATTTTTTAGGGTAAAGAGGAGGAGTTTGTTTCTGGGGGGGGCTAAGTAGTAGTTGTTCTATTGCAGGCCATGTTTCAGTGGAGATGGCAGCCTGTTGAATGATTTCTTGGAAGTGAGTTAAGGTGTTTGATGAACAGATGGGAGAGTCATCTGCATATTGATTCAGGGTGCCTTCACTGTGTAGATGAACATAGGTTATTGATACGAATATTGAATAGTAGAGGGCCAAGGTTGGATCCTACTGGGACTCTTGTGGAAGTGAGAAGGTATACAGAGATGGATCCTTACCATTTTACAGCTTGTTGCCTGTTGGCGAGGTAGCTAGAGAAACATTGAATAGATGGAAATAATAGACTCAAGGTGGAAAGTTGATTGAGGAGTTTACTGTGAGAGATCATATCAAAGGCTTTTGATAGATTTAGAAATAATGCAGATACAAGTTTATTAGAGTTATGAGCTTTATTGACAGTGTGTGCAAATGATAGTAATGCAATGGAGGTGCTGGTGTCTGGTTGAAATCTACATTGTATTGGTGATTAGCTTATTTTGTTAAAGATAGTGGAGAAATTGTTGATGTATACCTTTCGCAATGATTTTAGAGAGGGGAGACAGGATAACTATGGGAAGGAAATGTGTAATATCAGTGAAATTACCTGCTTTATATAAGGGGATAATATGCACCATTTTCCACAAGTTATGGATACAGGATTCTGTAATTGATCTATTAATAAGAATGATGATTGGGTATACTATAGCATCTGCAGCTAGATGCTATAGCATATTTAGGTATTCTGGGGGAAGGTTGTCAGCTGAGGAGGAACAAGGTTTCAGTTTATGTAAAGGCTTTTTTATGAGAGTTATAGAAACTGGTTGAAAGGTAAAGTGAATGGAGTTACCAGTATGTATATTGGAGAGGTTGCAGGTAGGTGAATTTTGTGAAGGAAATGTGCTAGGGTCTAAGGTATGAGAAGTTAGCAGTGTAGAACAGAGTGTATTTGGGGAGTCTGAAGTTTTAACTAGATTGTTTAATGAAATCTTGGAAAGTGAGGGAATGCCTGAGGGATGGAAAAAAGTGTTTTGGTACCAATTTTTAAGAATAAGAGTGATGTGCAGAGTTGTAGTAACTACATAGGGATTAAATTGATCAGTCACAGCATGATGTTATGGGAAAGAATAGTGGAAACTAGGTTAGGAAGGGAGGTGATGATTAGTGATCAGCAGTATGGTTTCATGCCGGGAAAAGAGCACTACAGATGTGATGTTTGCTCTGAGGGTGTTGATGGAGAAGTACAGAGAAGGTCAGAAGGCATTGCATTGTGTCTTTGTGGACTTAGAGAAAGCATATGACAGGGTGCCTAGAGAGGAGTTGTAGTATTGTATTAAGAAGTCAGGAGTGTCAAAGAATTATGCAAGAGTGGTACAGGATATGTACAAGGGTAGTGTGACAGCGGTGAGGTCTATGATGGGAGTGACAGATGCATTTAAGGTGGAGGTGGGATTACGTCAAGGATCAGCTCTGAGCCCTTTCTTATTTGCAATGGTGATGGACAGGTTGACACATGAGATCAGACGGGAGTCCCCATGGACTATGATATTTGCAGAAGACATTGTGATCTGTAGTGAGAGTAGGGAAGAGGTGGAGGAGACCCTGGAGAGGTTGAGATGTGCTCTAGAGAGAAGAGGAATGAAGGTCAGCAGGACTTAGAATATGTGTGTGTGAATGAGAGGGAGGATAGAGGAATGTTAAAGATACAGGGAGTAGAGGTGGTGAAGGTGGATGAGTTTAAATACTTGGGATCAACAGTTCAGAGTAATGGTGAGTGTAGAAGAGAGGTGAAGAAAGAGTACAGGCAGAATGGATTGGGTGGAGAAGAGTGTCAGGAGTGATTTGTGACAGACGAGTACCAGTAAGAGTGAAAGGGAAGGTCTACAAGAGGGTAGTGAGACCAGGATTGTTATATGGGTTTGAGACAGTGGCATTGAAAAAAAGGAAGAAGTCAGAGCTGGATGTGGCAGAGTTAAAGATATTAAGATTTGCACTAGGTGTGACAAGGGTGGACAGGATTAGGAATAAGTATATTAGAGGGTCAGCCCAGGTTGGAAGGTTTGGAGACAAAGCCAGAGAGGCAAGATTATGTTGGTTTGGACATGTGCTGAGGAGGGATGTGGAGTATATTGGGAAAAAGGTGCTAAGGATGAAGCTGCCAGGTAACAGGAAAAGCAGAAGTCCTAAGATAAGGTTTATGGATGTGGTGAGAGAGGACATACAGGTGGTTGGTGTGACAGAGCAAGATGCAGAGGTCAGGAATTAATGGAAACAGATGATCCGCTGTGGTGACCCCTAATGGGAGCAGCCAAAAGAAGAAGAAAAGGATTATATGAAGTATGTATTGAAATAGGTAGCTGTTTGAAGAGGAAGAATGTCTCAATATGGGCTGGAATCCTTTATTTGTACCTGGTTTGATGAGAGGGGATGTGGAGGACCAGATTTTTTAGGGTTGTTTTTATGGCTTTCTTGTAGGTGAATATAACTAGGCTTTTTCTATTAATTTGTTTCTTGACTTGGTGTTTGAATAGTGGACAATTTTTAGTTTTATTCTTTTGTCAGTTAATCTGTGCTTTGCCTTTGTCTTTTATAAGGCGTTTGCATTCATTGCTGAGCCATGGAGTATGGCTGTTTTTTTTAATTATTTTTGTATTCTGTGAGCTTAGGTGTTGAGAATATTTTGAAATGCTGCATTGAAGTATTCAACTGGATAATTTAAGGTTAGTCTTTTTAGGATGCACCACTTAACTGCTTGCACAGGTTTAGTGAAAGACTCTTTGGAGAAACTGAAGAGATTATGGGAAGTTTTGGACTTATGTTCCTTTGTTAGTTGTGTAGTACTCCTGTGGGTATAAGCTGTGAGATAGTCAATTAATGTATCAGGGAGGGTGCCTGAGGAAGTAAAATTAGATGGGTTGATAACCAGAACCCAGTCCAGGATAGATTGTTGGGAGTTATTTTTTCCATATCTTGTTGGTGTATTAATAAGTTGAGTGAATCCAAAGAAGTTCATGCTGTTGATTGTTGATATTACCGATAAAGACTGCCAGTCAATGTTTACATCACACAGACGGACAATTACATTTGTGATTGTATCTGCTAACCAGGATAGTATGTTTTCAAGTATTGGAATGTTCTGTCCTGGTGAGATATAGCACAACGATGCACATACTCTTGGCTCTATTAAGTTTTAGGAATGAAAGCAGAATTTCTGCTTTTCCAAAAGATGGGATTCTGCCTGTATAGGGAGTTACTGTAGACATATTTGGGAAGATTATAGCTATTTTCACCTGCTTTTGTATGAGCTCTATTGAGTCTAACAATATTATAACCGGGATGGGTAGTATTTCAGCATCTTTTATTTTAGGCATTAGCCGTGTCCTTTTTGTGGCTAGGATGTCTGGGTTGTGTTGTGTCATCCAGGCATGGAAAGTCTGTGATTTTGTTGCATATACTTCTAATGTTTAGACTGACTATTTTTAAACATTTAGGATGTGATCTTTGGTTTGGACTTTGATTGAGACCTGGGTTGGGATGGATATCACCACATTGATGTATGGTGGAGAAGGAGGGTTTGTTTATTATGACATTTTAGCAGAGATGGATAGACATGTTGCCTTCACACTGTGACTGACATTTTTTAGTATTTTGTGGTTACAGCAGTGGAATGGAGTCATGGGAAAGAAGCTTGAAGAGATTTTTGAGAAGATGGTAGATCGATAAGGATGAAGTAATGGTTGAGGTGTGCTTATTTATTATTACAACTGGTGGGGATGTTAGGAATGACAGAAGGAGGAGGATGAATAATTTAATACAGGATAGAAACAGCATGGTTCACTCTATAAAAACCTTGCAGTGTGGAGAGGTGAAGTAATCAGCAGTGATAGTGTAAAAAACAGGTATGTTTTGATGGAAAATGAGCAGAGTGAGATTTATAGGTTCATAGGTTGGTACTAGGCCATTGGCCCTAGGGCCTATACAAGCCTAGCCATAACAATTTCCTGGATATTTCTTCCCACACTATTTACTTCTCTGGACCCCTGTCTAGCAGGGCAACTGACATGATTCCCCAGGGTGAATTTCCTATCTCCCATCTATCTCCCATCCAATAGTCAAGGCTCCTTTTGAAGAGGGCCAATGAGGTGCTCTACTTGACATGTATGGGCAGTCTGTTCAGAGTATGGGGAGTCTCTGGGTCAGGAACCTATCTCTCCAGCATGTTTTGTTCATTGTGATGACAAGGTTTAGATCCCTGGAACATGTGGCTCTGAGGGATTGGGATTTCTTTAAGTGGAGTATGTCCAACAGCTCTGGGTTTGACATGGCCTTGTATGTTAAGCAGAGATCACCTCTGAGTAGACGATATGCCACGGAGTATAGCTGGAATTTTTTAGACGGTCAGCATATGGCATCTGCTTTAGGCCAGTGATTCTTTTAGTGAGGTATTTCTGTGGCCTTTCCAGCTGTTGCAGATGTCTTGTGAGGTACATACGAAACGGGGCATTATACTCTATAATGGGTCTAATGAGGGATGAATACAGTGGGACAATAACCTCCTTTTTTCTGGATGAAAAGCCCTTAGTGATGAGGTGTGCCACACAGAAGGATTTCCTGACTGTTGTGGCAATGTGGTTATTGAAAGTGAGACCACTGTCCACCTGTGTCCCTAAGTCTCTCATCACACTTTTGATGTTTAGTGTACTGCCACCTATGTAGTAATTCATGGGTACATGTTTTTTTTCCATAAGGGATAACTATACATTTCTTGGCATTAAGCTTGAGCCCATGGCTCTGTCACCAGGCATCAGTTTCTGTAAGGCCCTTTTGTAGAATATCCACATCATTTGGGGATTCAATAATGGCTTCCAGTTTGCAGTCATCTGTGAACTTTGTTAGCCAGAGTCCCTTAGTGTTGGCCTGTACTCAACTTGTCACATGTCTTGAGCTGGATTTGGAGTCAGCTACTTTTACAGAAAGCCACAAAATGAAAGTTTTTAAACAGATAAATGAGCTAAGAGACTCTACAGAATGCTTTTAACTGCAAACAAATCAGTTACCCAGGCAGATTAGTTAATAGCAATAAAATACACTAAAAACTATGCAGCAGGCAATATAAAATGCTATATATAAATTGCTAGAAACAATAATCAGTATAAATAATCCAAAAAAACAGGATACTTATATATACTGTTAACTCCTCAATGGGTTAGCACAGGTCCTGACCGACCCTCCTATTCGGTTACAAGCGTTAGGATAACCCCCCACAATTGATGCCCGCCGCGTGGATCTTAACTCCCCGACGCTGACCTTCAAGTACCCCCAGTGCGAACGCACAGACCAGCCTCCTCCCAAGACCATTTGCAATTAGTCAAACGAGTACTCAAAATCCCAGGATAACCCCCCACACTTGATGCCCGTCGCGTGGATCTTAACTCCCCGATGCTGACCTTCAAGGACCCCCAGTGCGAACGCACAGACCAGCCTCCTCCCAAGACCATTGCAATTAGTCAAACGAGTACTCAAAATCCCAGGATAACCCCCCACACTTGATGCCCGCCGCGTGGATCTTAACTCCCCGACGCTGACCTCCAAGGACCCCCAGTGCGAACGCACAGACCAGCCTCCTCCCAAGACCATTGCAATTAGTCAAACGAGTACTCAAAATCCCAGGATAACCCCCCACACTTGATGCCCGCCGCGTGGATCTTAACTCCCCGATGCTGACCTTCAAGGACCCCCAGTGCGAACGCACAGACCAGCCTCCTCCCAAGACCATTGCAATTAGTCAAACGAGCACTCAAAATCCCAGGGTAAAGGACCTTTCTAACCTAAAAGTGTACTTTCTAACTAGCGACTGTTGCAGAAATTGTACTATTCAAGAATATAACACCAGCTATTTATCCTACTAGTTTTACTAGCGGACATTAATCTAAAAGCATAACAAGCAAGCTTACATTGTTTGCAGGTTCATTTAGGACCCAGGAAAAACCTGGGTGGTGTAGTCCCCGCTCCGCTTCGCCCTCGCTTCGCTTGGGCTCGCTCCGCTCCCCACCCTGCCCCCTATTCCCACCCGCCCCCACTATCTCTACATTTATTGGGTCACTTAGCCCATCCCCCTTACCACTAACCAACTACAACTGTCCCTCAATCTGACTCCTTTCCCTCCCACTTCCTTGTACTGCCTATACTACTAAGGCTACTCCCTTGGTCCGCCCACCTACCAACCTCTATTCATCTTCCCTCCTTTTCCCCCCCTTTAGCTTTTTTATATCCCCAATTTTTCTAAGGCTTTCTATCAGCATTTCACACTCGCTAACCTCTCCTCTCACCATGGATAGACACTCTTTTACTATCCTCCCCTTCATATCATTACTTCTTATTATTTCTTATCTTCTAACAAGTTATGATACTCTACCCCTAGTAGGAGCCTACCTCCCAAACGGTCACACCTCTCTACATTCCCAAAATCCCTCTAATCTCACCCCCCCTCTCACTACTCCATTAATAGCCTGTTTTTCAAAACACCCCATCCTACCCTCCACCACCCTAAAGCACCTAGAACTAAGGACACTCTCAAACTACTAATTAAACTCCAAAAAATATTTGACTACTTGAAAAAATCCATCACAAAAGATGGCGACATTCACCCCAACCCAGGCCCTAATTCTGACCCAGGCCTCAACATCTTGAAATCAGCTAGAACCTCAGTGGGCTCCCTCCTTATCTTTCACCTCAATCTAAGAAGTATCAATAATAAGGTCCATAACTTACATGCCATGCTTGCAACCCACTCCCCAGACATTATGTGTCTAATGGAAACATGGCTAAAACCTAGCACTAAGGATGAAGAAATCATCCCACCTGGGTATAACATTCTCAGAACTGATCGTTTAACTAGAAAAGGCGGGGGAACAGCCGTCATGTTCAAGAACACGTTGAGCGTCACTATGAACCCCCTCCAACCCCCAAAAATTCCTAACCTTGAACTGATTGCCCTAAAGATATCCCTCAACAAACAAAAAAGTATTAATCTCATAGTAGTCTATATACCACCAGGAAATAATGTTGAAAACCTTGAACAAATTCTTAATTGGTTAGCTACAACCTATCCCCAAGAAACCATAATACTAGGAGACGTTAATATCGATTGGTCCCTCTACTCCAATCACTCAAATCCTCTCCCCATTAACTTGCATGGCTTCTCTCAAAACATTCTATCTACCACCAGAATTGGGAATGCTCAACAAAAGGAGAGCATCATTGACTGGATCCTTACTAACAAAGCCCCAAATAACTATATTGCAGGGACTCTTCCCAACGACCTTAGTGACCACCTTATTACCTTTATCTTAAAACACAAATGTCCAACATCAAACCATCCCCAAACCAGGCTGGTTAGGAACAGTAAGAATTTTGTCCCAGAACATTTTCTTGCTGACCTCAAAGCATGTAACTGGTCCTCCCTAAAAATGCTCCCCTTAGATGACAGCGTCTCTTATTTTAATGACACTTTCCTTAAGATACTTGACGCTCACGCTCCTAAAAGACTGACCAGGACCAAGGAACGTATCGCACCTTGGATAACAAAAGACACTAAATCTAAAATTAAACTCCGTGATCAGGCCTGGAATAAATGGAGAGCTACCAAAACCCCCCTGGACCGGATCAAGTTTCTTCAGCTTAGAAACTCAACCAAAGTAGCCGTCTTGACTGACAAAAAACAATATTTTTGTCACCTCCAAGACAAACACCAGCATAATCCCAAAAAATTCTGGGCTGGTTTCAATCATCTCCTTCGTCCGGGAAAATCGACCACCCCCACCCCTGAAAAACTCATGGGCAAAGATCCAGGAGAAATAGCTAACACTTTCAATTCATTTTTTACGGAGACCATCCAGTCTCTCGCCAATCAGCTTACCACTACTCCCTCAACCACAACCTCAACTAAAGATCCTCCTCAGTCCTCCCTTAACTTACAACCCACACCTACCTCCTACATTCGTACCCTCTTGAAAAAACTCAAACCAACTACATTAGCGGCTGACCTACTCCCAGCCAATTACCTACAAATAGCATCTGACGCCATTGCCTACCCTGTTTCAATCCTGATCAACCGATCTATTTCTGAAGCTTCTATCCCCTCAATCTGGAAAATCTCTTATATCATCCCTCTCCATAAAGGTGGATCCTCCACTGACACATCTAACTACAGGCCAATAGCTATACTGTCTCCTCTAGCCAAGATTATGGAACGCTGTGTTCATAAACAACTCATTACCCATCTTTCTCAAAATAACCTCCTGTCTAACACCCAGCACGGATTCCGCCCCCATCACAGCACAACCTCTGCTCTTCTCTCCTTTGTTGATTCAATCAACCAAAACCGCAATAATCAACTTATTTCCTCTGCGCTTTTTCTTGACCTATCAAAAGCCTTCGACATGGTGAACCACCAACAACTAATACAAACACTGCAAACCTTTCATCTTAGTAAATCAACAATAAGTTGGTTTAACGACTACCTATCTTGTAGAAAGCAGGCAGTTCAGTGGCAAAACAGGCTATCAGACCTACTCCCCACTAATATCAGTGTTCCCCAAGGATCTATTCTCGGTCCCCTTCTCTTTTCCCTATTTATAAACAGTTTACACATGATCATTCCCAAAGCCACCTGCATTCAATACGCAGATGACTCCACCCTGATATGCTCGGACGTTTCTCTCGCCAAACTCCAAGTTGCAACCCAAAATTGCTTCTCCTTAGTTGAAAAATGGTTCTCAGAACTAAAGCTTCTACTAAATCCAACCAAAACTAAATTACTTCTATTTTTCCCCACACTAAATACCCCCCAAGGAAAAGAATCACCTAATACTACCACCCCAACCTTCTGCTTGTCTTCCAACAATGGAATCATAATCGAACCTGTCTCCCACACCAAACTTCTAGGGGTGACCATAGATAACAAACTTAAATTTGATACACATGTCAGTCTGACCATTAAGTCTGTAAACAAAAAACTCGGGTCTATGTATAGAATAAAAACTTTCTTAACTCCGCACACCAAACTAACTATTGCTAGGACCCACCTTCTTTCCACACTCCTCTATGCCTCCCCTGTATTCTCCTTCCTCAACAAGAAGGAACTCAACAAACTGTCTACTACCTATAACCACATAGCCAGATTTATAACAGGGATGCCCTATCGGACCCATCACTGCCAAAATCTAAGGACCCTGGAATGGTTAGAACTCTCCAACACTCTCAAACTCAACCAACTCACTGAGGCATTTAAAATAATCAATCATCCAGAAAAAACTCCCTCACTGAACAAAATACTTACCCCTTACTCCAACCTAACATCCCTTAGGTCATCCAAAAGCCTAGTTCAAACCATTAAGTCTAACAACTTGGGAGGCAAAGCACTCTATGCCAGTTCCATTGGCAAATCCTGGGATGCCCTGCCAAATAACCTAAGACACATGACCTCTCTTCACCAATTCAAAAAACACCTCAAAGACCTATTAAAGTCCCAATGGCTATGCCCTTGCTCCAATCCTGACTAATAGTAAAACTCTCCTGGCCCACTAAAGTCCCTACCTAACCCACAAACCTAAGGTTTCATGTTGTAGCCATATTAGACTAATCTAATGTCAGTTCATTCTAAGTATTGTACTTCTTTTAACCAATTGTATAGCATCTATGTCTGACATCTCTTTTAATGTAATAATTTTTACTCTATCTTTGGATGTTTCTGTTTAACTACCTCTGTTCTTGTGGAGCTTTTCTCCCCGAGCCTCTACTGAAAATGGACATGTATCCAGCTAGACTAGCCCGGTCAACAAATGTAAAATAAATAAAATAAATAAATCTCAGAACATAGTTGTAGTCAATGCCCCTCCTCCACTCTGCTCAGTGTGTATAGACAGAAATCCTCTCAAAATTAAGGCTTAAATACCAGAAGATACAACCTTAGACAACTTTTTTTTAAAAAAGCACAAAAGAACCAGCCCCCATTAGCCAACAGCCAATTAACACAATCTAGCCAAGGTAAAGAAAGGCTTCTGCTAATTCCAGATGGCCAGTTCATGTGCTTTGACCAAGAAATTTAGAACAGAAGTGGGTGGAGATGGTATAACGAGAACAGTTTGTGATTGGCTAGTGCATTTAGGTACAGAATATGAGGATGAGTAGAAGGGGAGGCAGAGTAAGCGAGGTATAAGTAGATGCAGTGGGAGTGGGTTGGAATTCGGGGTAGGGTAGGGGGAGCAGAGTGAAGTCCAAGCATAATTTGTCAGACCACGGTGGTGTAAGTACCAGGAAAACAATCTGTAAAACTGCAACAAGACAGGAGGTAAGACAAGTCCTGACAATTTTAATGACAGTAACACAAGCTGCTAGATTGCTGTTAACATACACCTACGTTGACTGCAACAGGCAGTACTGCAGTGACTTTGGCTCAAAATAAGGCTATAGTATCTGAAGAAATAACTGAGATGAGGGGAGGGACAATCAGGTACTTCAGTGGAAAGCAGTTACCCCCCCCACACACAGATGGTTTACCATGAAGAAAAATCGGCGAGATGGAATATTTATGGATACAAAGACAAGTTCTTTGAACTCTACTTACTTGACATGAATCGCAGCATTTAATTTCATGGTTATGAGCTTTCATTGCCTTTCCATGGAAGTTTTACGCTGGTCGAGAAAAATATGCTAAAGTGTTAATTTAGCTTCACCTTTATCAGTAAAATCTTCTGGGTATGGGTGGGGTGGGGTGTCCCTCCAGCAGATTCAATACTACATTACAGAACACACTGATGCATAGGTGTTGGGAAACTATTACATTTAGTCAGATTCTTGGAAGCTGCCTTGCATAGATTTTAACTGAAGGTATTGCTTCTTTTGTACTTTTTCAACTGGAGGTGAAATTCAGCTGTATAAGTTCCTTTGGTAGTGAGATTATGTTAACTTTTGCAGCAGTAATTTTCAGATATACTTTGTGCTCAGTACACTGGTAGAGACAGAGAGATTAAAATAATTAGGATTGTTTGATGGTTGAACTGGGTAGATAAAGTACTGTTTGTTTATACTCACCTGCATCATCTGGAAGGTTCTGATAATGCAGCCATGCAAACCTCCTCAGAACAGTACCAGTGACCATAGCCCTGGAAGAAGTATCAACAGAGTCATACACACAATATAAACAATGAGTAGTGACCTGTGCAATAGCGGAAATAAAATTATTTAAAGCAGATTTTTCCTCACAAAAAGAAATTGCAGATAAAACTTTCCTCATACTTTGACAATTAGGACAAACTTTAACATATGAATCTGACCATTTAAAATTCTGAAAATCAGTGTTACAAAGGTATACATTTTTCCCTACCCTTATCAGTAATTTTCCCTTGTGAGATAGTGTAGGAATGGAATTAACTAAGTATTTAGGAGCAGTGGGATCAAATAAATTTGCAGCTACATGTTTGGGGATAGCATATAAAAACTGAGGAACTATATACACACACATATATATATATATATATATATATATATATATATATATATATATATATATATATATATATATATATATATAATCTCCTATCTGACTTTTTAAGGCAGCTGACTGACTATCAAGAAAACTGCATGCAGTAGCACACACACATTCGATAATGAACTGAATAGCAAGATTGGAGTAGGTTCTGGAAATTCCTGCTATAACAACTCATAGTATTTCTGCGGGACTGAGAAACCTTGGTGTTCTGCCACAGAAAACACTAGCACATTCTAGCAATAGTCTCAAAAAATGAGAAACCCCCACAGGGAGAATCAGAAACTCCACAGAGTATGAATAAGAAATTTGAGGAGAAAACCCTGCATCTGTACCTTTATTTTCCTGTTCTGATTCAGAATCTCACCAGGAAAAGAGGCATCCTTCTTTCTTTCACCAGAAACGACTTTACAAGAAGGATCAGTAGCCTGAGTGAAACCCTGAGGGAGACCCAGTAAACTACTCCTGTCTAAAGAACTTTGAGGAAGAATAGACACATGCATATTTTTATGTTCCTTTATACTGGAAAAATGGGGACAACTGTGTTACTAATGGCAGAAGCAGCTTCTGCAGGGATGGGCAGAGCATTCTGATACACACAGGGAAGCCTTCACTCTTCCCTCTTCCAGGACTGACAAGAGTGGCTCTCCTTTGCCCAGTGAGGGGATCCCAGCAGCTGCAGAGGATGTGGCTAACCTTCAGACAATATGTGGCCTTAGGTGCTGCAACAGAGGGATATATGTAAAAGATGAGTGGTCTGAGGTACAATAGATGGCCACAGGAGAGTCACCCACCTGTGGCTCAGGCTATTTTCTAGCTTGCTGTGGTGGCAATGGTTGTTTGCTTAACTTTTTCTTTTTGTGTGGGACCCAGGGAAGACAAGTATCAAAGGAAGGTAAAACTCCAACTCTTTAAAAGTCAATTTCATCATAGAAAAACACACTGAAAAAATACCAAAACACTTTCCCAGCCACCCCAAAAAGTAAAATAAATACAGTTTCTCCATATAAAAAAATTATTTTCCATTACTTTACGCCCTTTTAAACTGGCAGGAAAAAAAAGCACTTTCATTTAAAAGTACAATACAATTTCATGACAGTCTGTTACAACACAAAATTCCTAGCTTTCAAATACCTTTCCTGAAGATAAAAGTGCTAAAACACAAACAGTATTTAGAAAATGGGAGGTTTGTCCCCAAAGGAAACTTATCTGACAATCAGAGGAACAGCACCAAGATGACTGTAGATCCTCAAAGGTCTTAGAGGGACATACTGTTCAGCAGCAGTAAAACTGCTGATTTGGCATAGTGGTATGTTGCTCTGACGGTAGTGCACAGGGTCCTGAATTCAAGTCTTGGCAGTGAAAGGCATGGTAATAACATAACATTTCCTGGTTCAAGGCTTCAGAGAGCACCCCTGCAATACCAGGTTATAACTCATACAACACTTTTTGGCCACCAAACCAGGACCAAAACACTAAAGGTGGAGGAGTGTCTATATTCACCAAGGATATTCACACCACCAGGTTAGTTGCCCAACACAATGTGTCTGAAATTCTCCAGGTGCAACTAACACTAGGTAAGACTGCAATCCAAATTGTAACTTGCTACAGATCCCCCACCATGCCCCAAGATTCTCACTACACCTTTTTAAACATACTGGAAAATATTAAGATACAGCCAAACACCTTAATACTGGGTGATTTCAACTACCCGGCTATTAACTGGGAAAACTACTCGTGTATCAACACCTTTGCCCAACGGTTCTTGGAATTCATAAATTCCAATGCCCTTGATCAACTAATCCATAGTCCCACCAGGGACTCCAATATCCTAGACCTGGTCAATACCAACATGGGAAATTGATTCTCCACATCTATGGTCATCCTCTTGTTAGTCAGGTCTGACCATAAGCTAATCACCCCTGACATCCACCTCCCTCCATAAAAAAAAACTTCTCCAAAGCCAACTTCATGCTACTCAAGTTAGAAGTGACAAACTTCATGACACCCATGCAGATGGGAACTGAAAGTTCGACTGCTGAATCCTACACTAAGGCACTGTACGAGCACATCCACTTGTGCATG
Organism: Protopterus annectens; assembly: GCF_019279795.1. Lineage (NCBI taxonomy): Eukaryota > Metazoa > Chordata > Ceratodontiformes > Protopteridae > Protopterus > Protopterus annectens. Next base: position 1,239,541,594 of record NC_056732.1, on the reverse strand, counting down.
AATCATGCCATGTCAAATAGAAGCGAGACGCTCTCCTCCAAAAAAAGGAAGCCAATCTGGTGGTCCCCTGCCGTAAACAAACTTTACAACAAAAGGAAGAAACTGATGCAGAAAAGAGGAAAATCCCAGGATGCAAAAAACTCAGTTACCAGCCTCAGTAAGAAGTTGAGATCCATCATAAAATCCTACAAATCTAGTTATGAAAATAAAATTGCCAAAGATTCCAAAGACAACCGCAAGACATTCTATAGTTATGTCAAGATTCTAAATGGCAATGCTCAGATCTGCTCTGAGCTATAACAGAATGGCATTAAATATACTGATCCCAAGAATATTGACAATATCCTGGCAAATCGATTAATTGCCAACTTCACCCCCTCTCACCCCCTAAAGGGCCTATCTCAATACTGAAAGATTGACAAATTCCAGTAATAATGGCCACACAGGTAAATAATACACTCTCCAAAGCTAACAATACAACATCCATGGGATCAAACGACATCCTGGGCTGTGTACTACACGGACTACAAAATTAACTGGCACCTCACCTAAGTGTCATGTTTAATCATAGCCTCACCTCAGGCTTTGTGCCCATGGGTGGCGCACAGCTACAGTTATCCCACTCCACAAGGGGGGATCCACCTTGGATCCTGGGAAGTACTGCCCCATCAGTCTGATGAGCCTAATCTGCAAGGTCATGGAATGTATTATCATGGAACTTATAAACAAAGACATTGGCAACCTTCAAACACTGGACTCCACCCAGTTTGGGTTTGTGAAGGGCCGATCTTGCCTCCTGAACCTGATTGACTTCTTCGAATCAGTCTCCAGAGCTGTGGATGAGGGTAAGGCAGTCCAAACAGCCTATCTGGACCTCACCAAGGCCTTCAATGCCATCCTCCACGCTGGAATTATAGATAAACTTACTAAGCCGGGCATTAATCCCTACGTCACTCGATGGGTTGCTAACTGGCTTACTGACAGAGCCCATACTGTAAAAGTAGCTGACTCCAAATACAGCTCAAGACACGTGACAAGTTGAGTACCTCAGGGTTCAGTCCTGGGACCACTCTTGTTTGGCATCTACTTCTCTGAAGTACAGGCCAACACTAAGGGACTCTGGTTAACAAAGTTCGCAGATGACTGCAAACTGGGAGTCATTACTAAATCCCCATATGATGTGGGTATTTCAAAAGAGCCTTACAAAAATAGATGCTTGGTGTCAGAGCCATGGGCTCAAGCTCAATGCCAAGAAATGTATAGTCATCCCCTTTTGAAAAAAACATGTACCCATGAATTACCACATAGGTGGCAGTATACTAAACACCAAAAGTGTGATAAGAGACTTAGGGACACAGGTGGGCAGTGGTCTGACCTTTGATAACCACATCGCCACAACAGTCAGGAAATCCTTGTATGTGGCATGCCTCAGCACTAAGGGCTTTTCATCCAGAAAAAAGGAGGTCATTGTCCCACTGTACTCATCCCTCATTAGACCCATTATAGAATGCAGCACCCCTTTTGGTATATACCTCTCAAGATATCTACAACATCTGGAAAGGCCACAGAAATGCTTCACTAAAAGAATCACAGGCCTAAATGCCCTATGCTGACCATCTAAAAAGGCCATGTCAAACCCACAGCAGTTGGACATACTACACTTAAAGAAATCCCAATCCCTCAGAGCCACACTCTCCAGGGATCTAAACCTTGTCATCACAATGAACAAAACATGCTGGATGGATAAGTTCCTGACCCAGAGACTCCCCGGACTCTGGAATAGACTGCCCATACATGTCAAGCAGAGCACCTTTTTGGCCCTCTTCAAAAGAAACCTTGACAACTGGATGGGAGATAGGAAATTCACTCCGGGGATCACGTCAGTCACCCTGCTAGACAGGAGTCCAGGAAAGTAAATATTGTGGGAAGAAATAGCCAGGGAATTGTTATGGCTAGACTTGTATAGGGCCTAGGGCTGATAGCCTACTACCAACCTATGAACCTATAAACTCCAAAGGGCTTAGCACCCACACTTGTTTTTAGTTAGCTCAGCTTAAGCTGCCTTATAGCTTGGAGATGAGGAAGGTGTCCTGAAGCTTTGGAAGCTGGCTGGCTCTTATACCCTTGGCAGGAAATAATTCCATATAGATAAAGCTACTGCAGCAGAGATCAATATGATGAACATCTACTGAACATTAGCATACATTCTAATATTTAAAAGCAGATAAGTGACAATTATCACAGAGTAACAGAGTAAAATAAAAGGATTCAAAATGATTTGGCAGTAAACATTTTTCTATAATTAATTACACTTATAGCAGTGTTCTCTCACTTTCCTTTTCTTTGTTTGAATTTGCGATCTTAACTGTAAGTAGCAAGTGTTTACAGTTACCCCACTTAGTGGCCAGTGTGACTTTATTCTGTCCTTATTATCCCACCATTCTATTTCCCCACTGATATGCTTTCTAATTTTGTTTGCTGTTTGGTGGCTAGGTCATGAGATAACAGCAAGCATGCAGTATATTAACTGTTTTAGGATGCATATCTGTAGAGTTGGAGTATTCATGTGTGGTGGTTTGAGAAGGAAAAATACCAAACATGGGGAGAATATAGTGAGGCTGTACCTCCAGCTAAAACATTTTGTTAACATTGTAATGCATGGTGTTTCAGGGAATTGTTTTGTCAGTCAATTGCAGTTGACAAATAACTATGCAGATATTTTAGAGTTGACGTGAAATAGGGGAAACTTTAGTAGACTGGAGAAGAACTCATGAAAAAATATAATGCCGTCAGCATACACCAAACAAAATAAGATATATACAGATTAGTTTATTGTGATTATCATGTCATAAAATTACATTTAGCACAACACAGTGTAGTCTGGCTTTCACAAAATAACTAGAATGAATGTACAGATGTGCTGAAAGTTTTCAGCAATAGCACACATACAACTGCTTCCTGTACATCAAAGCATATAACTTACACACATCCAGCCGTCAGCATTCTTTTGTTCAACAAACTCAGTTAAATGAAAAAAAAAAAAACTTCTGTTTGTCAGCAAATGCAGAAACTGACACAAGGAACTGCTCCCCTATAATCTTGTGTGATCTTTGTCTGTGTGTGTGTGTGTGTGTGTGTGTGTGTGTGTGTGTGTGTGTGTGTGTGTGTGTGTGTGTGTGTGCGCGCACATATGTATGGGTGTACTGAAATTAAATTAAACACCCAAATATTTACATTTGCAAAGTCAACCACAAAAAGTCAAATTTGCCAATGCTGACATGCTACAAAGCAACAATTTTGTAAAACTTTAATGTAAAAAATAAATAAATAAATAAAACATCTATTTTTTTTGCAGGAGGGCAAGCCCCATGCCCCCTGCTAATTATATATACAAACTTCAAGATCACACAATCTTAGGGATAGGACATATTTCCCTACCTTGAGAAATGTGTGATCTTGCACACTTGTTGACTATCTGTGTAGTCAGCCATATTTCTGCAGCTAAACAGATGTCAATCACCAATAAATTCAACATTTTTCAGTGGACACACACACACACACACACACACACACACACACACATCTCACACACACACACACATATATATATGTGTGTGTGTGTGTGTGTGTGTGTGTGTGTGTGTGTGTGTGTGTGTGTGTAGTACACAGTACACACACACGTTTGTGTGTGTGTCTGTGAGTTTATACGTAGTAGCTAATCACATCTGAAAAGCATCCAAAATAATGATTCATGTGGAAGCGTTGATTACCAGTTAAGAGCGATATTAAGAGAACAAAAAGATCTTTCTAGATACAAAATTTGCTTTACCAACTCTGGGTTAGAACATATGTTCGTAGCCATACTGTGTTGACTAGCCATATAACATGGCATATTTGTACAATTTGACTACAAGACAGCTGCACAAGGCCTATATTTGTTATAAATGTATGACACAGTATGGAAATCAAAGACTGAGTAGGGTAGAGATGTAAAGTGGGTAAGAAATGCATCTGCTATATGGAAAAAGAGAAAGATCTGTTTCATGTAATAGATGTGTGCCCAATATACAATTACATATGGAAGAATTTCTATGTTACTCAATTTAGACATATTTATGAAGAGTTTTAATAGCAAACAATAAAGAAATGGCAGCACTACTTTTTCAATTAAGGAAGTATTCTCCCTTAATGAGATCATCACCACCCTCGGTACAATGCTGAAGATAAGGGAAAAGTGAAAATAACTTATGAGAATGACATACTATTTACTAATGATGAAGAATGAAATTATTGATGTATTTTTAACCATGTTGACCAATCTAATTTATAATAAATTTGAACTTGAGCTAGTACTTTTATCCTGGTTTACAGTATCTGTACATCTCATATTGCACACAAATTATATTGTCTAATAATTTAATACAGGTGAACAAGGCTAAAGACTTCAATAATTCTAAACCACTTCCCTAATCCTAACACATATGAATCACCTCACATGCTCTACATCACTTCCATTTTTTTCCGTACTGTTATTCTTTATTCTCTCTAGAATTGCATCACTTTATCTCTTTCAGACAAATTATTACTTACTCATATGCACACACACTTACACTGGGCTACAGACCCATCACCTAACATGCCACTCTTATTCCATAGCCAAAAGATTTGATTAAACACAAATGCTAATAAGCAGTGCAGTCTAGCCAGTCAGAGGAGGATACCAATGGTTTGACAACCTATGGTGTTAAGTAATATTCTTTTCCCAGATAGTAACACATAAATAAATACAAGCAGCAAGATCTTAGATATGAATAAATAATAATACAAATACTTTAAAAAAGTTAGCACTGATACAAATTGTATTTGCAGAGGTCAATGTATATCCATAATGAACAGAAAAATATAGGGGCAATATATTTAATAGTAAAATCTAAGTAAAATCTAAGTAATTATAGCTAAATGACCTAACTGGTTCTAGCTAAATGAATATTGCTCTATAACTGTACTGAGTTACTAGAAGATTATACAAGAAGATGCAGAACATTAAACTTGCATAGGTGTTTCCACAACGAGCTTTAAAGCAGAACTAACAATACCCACTTGACTCAGTTCTAACTCATTAATTTCTAAACCCTGTTTACAGCTCATTGGACATTTTCTTTTGTTACCCCACAAAACAGTCTGTAGGCTCCTTGTTTCCCTTCTAAGAAAAGAGTTTGCAAGGAAGGGCAGGCCATCATCCATCTGGTCAGGGACCTAACAGCCCTAACAGCCCCTTCTCTCTGTAGCTGGGTTATTGTTTAGCTATGCTAGTGTTGGAGTAGCCCATGTTTAATCTTTCCCATAGTAGAACACCTTATTGATTCTGTAGCACATATGCTCCCTATCTGAGAAGCTTCTGTCTGCAGTCTGACAAGCCAGCAGTCGGGGTCATTGGTTCAGTCAGTCTAGATGCCTCTTTCTCCAAGGATGGGCAAAAAAAAACACAAGTAACACAAAATAAACTGAATAAATAAATTAAATGGACAGATGATGCTATTGGATCACTTAGTATAGATTAATAGCCAACAATTCTACAGTGGGCTCTAATTTTTCAAATTTAACATGATATCCTCATATATAAGTGTTATCAATTCTACTTTAATAGATTTTTCCAACACTATTAGAAAAATCCCCTCCCCTGCCCTGTTTCTTTTTTCCTCTCCAAACCTCCGTACAATCTATGTACTATTTAGAATCAGTACTAACAACCATTTCCATACATTCTTGGCTACTGGCATTTTTTCCAAAAAACATCAGAAAAATCTCTTTTTTTCATCTTAAACTTTTCCTGCTTGAACATACTTAGAGTCTGTAGCAGCAGCCATTTTAGTACATTGTCAGGAAAAATTTAAATTAGCTATTAAATACATCCTACATACTTTGATATTTTGATAATATCTGCTATTACATATATATATATATATATATATATATATATATATATATATATATATATATATTCAATGAATGTATGTGGTAGAAACTGATATGGTATGTTTACTCTAATTACAATAAACACTATATATATGTGCATGTGTTTGTGTGTGTAAACACTTGGGAAAATTAATATTACAAACAGATCAGAACAAATATCTGAGAAATAGTGCAACACAGTGAACATTTCATTTAATTTGTACCATATTTAACACCAAATAAGATAAGCACATGTATTGATGCTGTTTTTTTTCTGCAAAATTACTAGGAGAAAATAGCAGCTACATTACATATCTTGTAGCCTTCCCTTTATCTGAGAAATGGTGGATGAATACTCTGCTCGTATATCTATTATTACAGCCACTTCTGTGTCTTTTATCCTGTCTTAATAATTAATGTCTAACTTGATGTACTTTACATATTAACTTGTATCGTCCAACCAAAAAAATAAAAAAATGAAATTAGCAACCTCAGAATGAAAATTGTCTCTTTTTTTATCTTATTAAACTTTCCATTAACAGAATCATGAAAATGAAATGGCATTCTCCACTACTTTGTGACTTAAGAGTATACTAGTTCAGCCAAATGTACATCTAATGTTGTCTTTTAGGAATGTTGAACATGTGACTCCATTGCATCTGACCCCCGCAATCACTCTTTTTTCACGGATTTCTTGGAAAAGGAAGCAACTAAAGTTGTGTTTTTACACTTCATGAAAGCTGTATTCAGATAAGGCTTTCATGTCCAGAATACACATTGTCTGGGTTTCATGATTACAATGTCTGATCCATCATCATTTCTGAAAACTGTATCAGTATTACAAAGAGGAGCTCATGTACCTGAACGCAGCTGCTTTCACTGTGAGCTGTTTCCTACCCACACCATGCATACATGATCACCCTGCTCACTGCTACACACTCCATTAATGTCATCTGTATACAGCAGATATTGACTTCACTGCTTCTTAACATCCCTTTTCATAAGGGCTAGCAGTCATCCAGTAATGGACAACCTGATTATTTCTCCAGGCAGCTTATCAATTTTAGTGACATTTGCAGTAAAACTGTCAAGTTGCTCTGTGAAGTTTTTTTTTATACTCTGATACTTTCCTGGCTTCATGTCAGTTCCTTGTCACCATGCCAAATATTTAAAAGGGAAGATGCACAGATACAGAGAAAGATTTTGCAAATGTTACTATGAGGCATGAGTATATAAATATTACTGCTAAATATCTTTTTAAACATATTTGTAAAATCACAGTTGAAACGATGACACGGGTACATCTACATTAATTAAAAAGAAAACAATATTTCACATTGTTTTCATGCAGCATCGAAATGTGTTTTCTTTTTGACAATTATTTTCATTCCAACATTGCATTAATTGCTCTGTTCCTACCAAGAATATTTTTGTATCCTTTGAATTTAATGGGCATACATTGCATTTGCCTAAATACCTGAAACAAATGCTGGACAGCTGCTGTACAAGTCTACAGCACATTCTATTTATTTTGTTAAACTATGATGCAAAGAAGGAAAGTCATCAGTGAAAGTAATCTTTTGCAAAATCAGCACTATGCAAAAGCAACAATTAAAAATGGCAGGTCAGCTGAAGTAATTTCATAGGTAAACTTGCAATATATTGCCAGCAAGGAATATGGATTAAGTATGAAACAGTAACATGTGTTTTGTTCCAGAATGTATATTTTCATGAACACTTAAAAATAAGTATTTCAAGTTAGGTGTTGAGTTTATGGTGTTTTGTCATGTTAACTGTATGAAGTGATTTTAATTCACATATGTGTTCAACAGAATGGACAGGTATTCATTATTTTTGTCTGCATCATTCTTTTCTTTTTTAACTTTCTTCATCATATACTATGGAATCTCCTTAGTAACGTATATCGTTGGTACTACTCCTGTTTTAGGAGCATCACTGGTTTCTTCAAAATGAGCAAAACACTATATTAGTGGAATGCCAATACATCTCACCCGAGACGTCTAGCTGAAGAAGTAGCTTTCTGCCATTTGTGCTGTTGTTAAACATCCGAAGTGTAATTTAATTATGGAGGGAGGGGCTTTTTGATTCAGGAAGCTTTATCACATTTGTAAGACTGGAAAACAAGTGTAAGCACAAAACTGTTAGTAACTGAAACATTTACATTTATTTGTAAGTATGGAGGAAAGACAAGACTATCCCATAACCCAAATGGAAATGCAGTATTCCATTCAATTGCAACCTAGTGCCTTGCTTAACCCGTGAAGTCATGATTGATCAAGATTTTCCAAAATTTAATTAACTCTGGAAACTGTAGGAGGGAACAGTGCAGTTAGAAGCCCATCTCTGGAAGAGCTGAAGCTGTTATGTTCGAAACATTAAAATGCACTATGATTCATGTCTGGGTAGAAGGTAAAGATGCATCTAACAGTGAGTCTTAACAAATGATTCATGTAGAAAAGGTCACAAAAGAATTAATTGTCGATAATGATAAATGAATGATCTGCAGTGAAAGATGCACAATAAAAGTTTCTGTCAGTCAGGCATGACTATAGACACTGATTTAGATGAGCCTGTCTCAAAAAGGCAGAAGGGAAAGATGGCTGCTGTATTAAACAAAAAGAGCCTGAATCTTTTCTTTGTTATACTTATGTGTAGAGCTAAACAGATGCAAAATCAAAACTCTAACACAAGTTTTAAAGCTTAGTGAGATGCATACAAACTAACCAAAGAGAACATGCTGAGAAACAAATGTTTTTGTTTTATTGCCTTACTTTGAGCTAAGAAATAGAACAGATGAAGCAACTATTGGTATCAAGGCCCTTTATGGGCGTGGTAGAACACAGTTATATTTTGTATGGTTGTCTCAAGATAGATGCATGGATGGATGGATGGATGGATGGATAAGACTAAAACTAGCGTTCTAGCTAGCTTTTACTAACCTAGTTTCAGAAAAAATAGAAAAATTCTATGCATCCTGTCTGGAGTGCCAAAGGCGAGCACTTAATCCAGGATTTAGACTCCCTGTCATATATTTGCTTACAACACAAGTACTATTTGAATGCACAACTTTGGATATAGTTCATCCACTTCTAAAGTTGAATAGAGATCGCTAGTGCATGTTGATAATCATTAGCTGTGGAACAGAGTTTCCAAAAGACATAATGCTAAGTCTGTAACAAGAGAACTGGTACTACTATTTTTAAGAAAAGGAATTCTCTGATAAATTCTTACTGACCAAGGTACTTCATCCTTGTCTAGACTAACGCATGAACTATGCCATTTCTTTAAGGTGAAGCAGTTAAAAATTACAGTATGCCGCCTTCCCAAACACATGGGATAGTTGAACATGTTAAAAAAAAAATAATCCATGCTTTGGGAGGTCATAGAAAAAAAAATAGAATTACTGGAATCAGTAGATTCATTACATTCTGTATTTTGTAAGAGAGGTACTCCAAACCTCAACTGGTTCCTGCCCATTTGAACAACTGTGATGCAGGTGCCCTGCAGCAGAAATAGCAAAATAAACTTGGGAAGAGGAAAATAATCCATTCAAGACTGATATGGCATTTCACAAAATTGCTGGATAGACCATATGCCCATAGTAAGGAAGCATATGGAAAAAGCACAGTGAGCCCAGCAATGGTCATATAACGGAGATGCACTAATCAGAGGACAAGATACTTGCATTAAATTTCACTTCAGATAACAAATGTCTTGCCCAGTGCCAAAGTCCTTTTGAAGTGACAGAGAAAGTTGGAGGTGTGAATTAGAAAGTGTGACAAACTGGTAAGAGGAATCTAGAACCGTGGTATCACAAAATAGTTCTAAAGCTCTAAAAGAGAGGAAACCAAATGTTCTGCAGTACATTTCTTTGCTGAATGAGTTAAAGCCCCCACAGCATGCTGTTAAGTAAAATTAATGAGACATTGTCAGTGACCCACAGGCAAGAAATTAAAGAATTTGTACTCAGAAAAATGAGCCTGTTTTCATAGTTACCTGTCAGAACTAACCTAACACATGGGAGAAATCTATTGGTGAAGAGTTAAATTTGAAACCAGATCAAATACTGAATCCCAACACCAACCAGTTAAGGAGGAAATGCAGAAACTACTTAAGCTTGGAATCTTCAAGGAATTACAGAGTGTCTAGGAATGCCCCGTAGTACTAGTTCCTAAACATGATGGCACTATAAGATTTTACACTGACTTCAGAAATATGAATAGCATATTTAAATGTGGTTCCTATCCCATCCCTAGGGTACAGGAATTACTTGAAAAATTTGATACATTTAGATGTCTGTCCACTATGGGCTTGATCAAGGGCTAGTGGTAATTCCCATTAACTCCAGAACAGTGTTCTCCATGCTGTTCATAGGTTCAAAGGTGTTTACAAGGCTAATGACCACAAGGGCCTTTTTAAGCCCTAGCCATGCATCCCAAATCTCTGACAAGTTCTGATACCCTTGATAATTGCAAGCGTGGGCCTGGGAGATGAACCATTTGCAGATTACCTGTCTGCATCAGAGACATAAGTGCCAAACCAGGGATGAATTTCCAGTTTTCCATCCAGTTGTCCAACTTGCACTTGAATTGGATTACGGAAGAACTTTGCTTCATATGGATGGGGAGCCTGTTCCATAAATGGGGTAGTCTCTGGCATACATATCTATTTTTCCGGTAGGTCCTATTTATATCACAGGCAAGGTTTAAGTCTTTACAATGGATAATTCTGGTACTGTTTTTTTTTTTGTGGCTATGCAGGAGGTCCATCAGAGTAGGGGTCTGACAATACCCTGTATGCTAGGCATAGATCTCCCTCAAAAGCCTGTATGAAACAGAATACAGGGATAGGGCCTTGAGGCAATCTGCATAGAACATATTACTTATGCCCTGTATTCTTTTAGTGAGGAACCTCTGTGGACATTCCAGTTGCTGGATATGCCTGGTTAGGTACATACCAGAAGGGGCATTATACTCAATGACAGGTCTGATGAATGCTGAATAGAGTGGAACAATGACTTCCTTGGACTTAGATGCTATACCTTTGTTTATAAGTTGCGCAACACAGAATAGTTTCCTCATCACTGTAGACACGTGATGATCAAAGGCTAGATTATTATCTATGCTTGTCTCCAAGTCCCTGACTACTGGGTCAGCTCTAAGAGGTGTGTTTATTTTTAATTGTCTTCTGCACTTGTGTTTTAATACATATCTCTGTAACCTGTACAGCTGTTTTTAGTCACTTTTTTGTTGTGTGATAGAGCTGAGTATCTTTTACTGTTGTGTCTTTTTCAGCTTGCAGTGAAATTTTTGTCTAGAGAGGGATAGCTGTTTTCTTTGTGAGAAAAAATAATCAGACTGGTTTAATCTAGCTAAGAACATTCCTGCAAAACTGATTTTTTGATTGGATAATTGGGTTGGTTTCTGTTTCTCTGCCTTTAATAGCCAGTGCTTTAAATCAGATATACTTGTTTTCTCAAGCTGTTGTAAGCTGCAGAGAGACTGGCCTACTGCCCTGCTGTAATATTTGAAAGGATGGGTCTATATTATGTGATTAAACATTTAGGTGCTCGAACAAAACAAAACGTCAACATGTAAAACCCAAAGACTGACAATCTTGAACAGACACTTACACAAATTTTTTCCCTGGGAAAATTTTTGCTTGACCGTCTTTGGTAATATACCCTTTTCCCAATGTAGAGCGATCTCAGAGTTGGTATATTTAGTTAGGGGGGGTGTGGGGGGCACAACTGTTTAAAGGTTTGTTTTGTTCCTGATGGCCAAGCAATTTTTTCCCAAGAAAAAATTTGCATAATTGGCTGTTTGAGATTGTCAGTCTTCAAGTTTTACACGTCGACTTTAGGTGTTTGAGCACCTAAACGTTCAATCATGCAATATAGACCTGAAAATGATAAATGTTTATTTTCAATTGTCTTCTGCACTTGTATTTTAATACATATCTCTGTAATCTGTACAACTGTTTTTTTCCACCCAACCACACAGCTTTACAGCTTTTGTTGTGGTTTTAATTCTTGGTGGCTTTGAGTTGCCTGCCTCTGGTATAAAGTTGATACTGGACACTCCCCCCAGTGACACTACATCAGCTCATTCTACTGTTTATAGTGAGAACTTAGCAAAGGCCTACCCATTTAGCTTCAGAACCTTGAATTATGTCATTTTTCCTGTCTCTTCACTTTCTACTATAAAAAAAATCTGTTCCTCTTTCTTCTTCATTTTGCTGTTTGCCATATTTATTACTGCTTGTTGGTAGCCTCACTAAATTGATGACAGTATTCTGCTGAATCACTGACTTATTAGTGATTTCTGTTACTGTTTTGATTTGTGAGCTATTGTTTCAAAGCAGTCTACTGATTAACTATATTTCATTGCTGTCCACTGCATTTCAGTACTGCTTAACTGCATTTTGTTGCAGTTTAACTATATATTTTTCATACTGCAAGTGTTATTCTTTTAAGTTAACTGTTTTTTTCTTGGGAAAACAGTTCTGGGCTTGTTTTCCACATTTCCTGTTGCTAGAGTAGTCTAGATACAGATTTGCAGTATCCAGGACTGTCTTGTAAGTTTTTGAGTTCCCCAGACCCTTCTATATATAGAGGGAAGCCTTTCAGGTAAGCACTAGTAGAGGAGTGGTTTCTGGCTCTGAAATTGTAATTTATTGACCGTTTGGATGTTTTTTTTTCTATCCCTTTCAACTTTCTCTTCTCTCTTGCACTTTAATTAGCTTATTTGCCAACACTTTATCAGGCTTTTTGTATCAATTATTGTAGCACACATAAGTGCTATCAGCACTAGACGTCTTATAAGGAAACTGCTCCAGTACTTAGTAATGATGACCATCCCTCCTGGAATGTCTAAACATCAGTTTCCTGTACTTTCTCCTATTAACCTGGTGAATTTGGGCATTCTGAAGCAGTGTAGCAACTGCCTCATGTACACAGAGAACCCTCTCCTCTTACTTCCCAACACTCAGACTTGTGAGAGATGCGCCTATATCTCCAAATTGGAAGCCATATACTCTCCAGCCAAGATCAGAATAGCTGGTCAAGAGGAGAAGGTCAACACCTGCACCACACCACATGGAACACATAGCCCTCCAGAATACCCACCATTACAGCCCTCGCATAAAAACACAAAAGACACGCCCACCTTCATGGAGGTTTGCAATAGAAATCTACCCAAACAGCAGAGACCTCCAAGGCAGAAACACACTAGGCCACCACAACACAGCACAAAGTACAAGACACACAGCTCACCTACACAGTGTGCCCCTCAATGTAAGCCCCTAAGGCAAAACAGCTTGCCCAATACAATAATCATAGGTGACTCAATAGTGAGGCACACTGATGTCCCACTCACTAGGTTGAATAAGGAGAAGGTAACAGTCAGCTGTTTTTCAGGTGACAGAATCTGATGCATAACACATGCACTCAGGTCACTCCACAACAAGTACAAGTATGACTCTGTCATTGTCCATGTGGGTGTGAATGACCTGAGATGCACCTCCCTGGACTACATGAAAAGAGACATGGTGGACCTCTTGGAATATGTGGCCCCGGCAGGTATGACCCTAGCCCTGAGCAGCATCCTACCATTGCCCAGAATGATACTACAGTACAAACATAAAATGACCGACTTCAACAATTGGCTACATTTCTCATGTTATTCTAAGGGGATCCAGTATCTGTCTGCTTGGGATGACATGATTGACAGACCTCAATGCTTTGCCAGATGTAGCTTGCGTCTGTCACCCCTGGGTTTCTGGGTACTGGCTAAGGCTCTTGTCACCCCTATAGTGCCTTTTTAGGCAGTGTTCCAAAGACCAAATTACCACCGTAACAGCTACAAATAAATGCAACCTGAGGGTCATGCTGCTCAGTGCTAGAAGTCTAAATCTCAACATGCACTCGCTCAAGGCACTCCTCAAAATGGAGAAAATCGACATTTGTGCTGTAATGGAGACCTGTTTTAAAGCAGCAGAAAGCACCCCTGTGCTACCAGGCTATAACTCATTCCACACCTTTTGGCCCCAGAACATGAACTGAGTCTCCAAAGGTGGTGGTGTCTCCATATTCATAAAGGATATGCACACCTCCGGACTAGTAGCCCAGCATAACGTATCTGAGATACTCCAGGTACAACTAACATTTGGGAAGACAGAGATTCAGGTCGTAGCCTGCTATAGGTCCCCAACCATGTCCTCTGAGTTGTTTGTTTAGTTTAATGAGAGTGCTTTTATCCTGTTGGGTGCTGCACCTCCTAATTTTTGCCATGATTTTCCTCCTCCTGTTATACATGCGATTGATTTTTGTGATTCCACCAGGGTGGCTTGTTTTTTGAGTTAGTTCTGTACTTCTTCCTGGTGGGTACAGCTGCCTCAATGCAGCTATTAACATGCTTGTACAGGGTTTCTGTGAACATTTCTGCATAGGCAGAAGTGTTCTCAGGGTTTATAGGTGCTTGAAATTTTGCCATGTTCTCACTTAATAGCAGGAGGTTAGCCTTAGAATAGTTCCTGAATTTTCCCAGTTTAGCTGACAGTCCAGGTTTTATTTTTACTTCAAATGAGACCATTTTGTGGTCTGACCTTACCAGGGAAGGCATTACATTAGGGAGTGTGCAGCACTCTTCCATATTAGTGAGGATCAGATACAGTATGGTTTCACCCCTGGTTGGTGTATTGACTATCTGGTCCAGGGGGTTTGTGTTTACAAAATCCAGAAATTTCTGTGCATGTACGTTTGATGTCATATAGGATTCCCATTTAATAGTGGGGTAATTAAAGTCACCCATGAATATGGTATTGTGTTGAATGGTTAGTGTTTCTAATAAGTTTAAATGCATGGTATGGGTTTTCTGAGTCATAGACGGGGACCTATAGCTTGCAAGGAAGTGGTATTGGATTTTACCTATGGTGATTTGAACATGGAGCAGCTCAAATGCATTGTCCTGTTTGACCAGCCTTGAAGTATATTTATTTTTTATGTAAGTAGAGTCACCTCCACCTTTAGTCCCTGCCTGTGAAGTAACTGGTCTAAATGTGTGGAAGGCATTATAACTCTGCACTGTTGGTGTGCTGTCCGCGACTTTAAACCACGTCTCTGAGACCGCACAGACATAAGCATTCTCTAGGCTTTCATGGCACCCTGGCATCCTTTAAAGGCTTATGGATGAGATTCTGAGATATAATAAGTATGCTATAGCTTACCTATATTATGTGGTTATTTTCTCAGAGGACTGAGAGAGTTATCTCGCCAAGAACCAAGCCATTCTAAACTCTTTACATCAAGCAGGGTTAACAGCCAGTTTTTGTAAATATAAACTGGGTATGGCCAAAGCCTAGTATTTAGGCTACATGTTAGGCAGGGGAAAATTAAGCCACAGGCAGAGAAGGTAGAAGATGTACAAAATTGGCTGATATCCTCCATCAAAATACAGGTCAGGGGTTTCTTAGAGCTGGCCAATTACCCTTGCTTTGTTACAATAGCATGCTCCTTGACTGACTTGACTAAGGACAAGGGCCTGTTCTACATCAAATGGCAGGGATGACAGACCAGGCATTCTGGAATTTGAAAAAAATGTTGTGCTCTGTTTTCATCCTATTTGGCTGTGAAGAGTCTACAATACTCATGGATGCAACTGCAGTAGGCATCAGACCAATAGTAGGACAAACCATAGAAGGTGATGAGCACCCAATATGTTGTATAAACAGTAAACTAATGAATATAGATATGAGATTGAAGATCATCAGTGTTTGAAAAGCAATTTTTAGCCTTTAAGTCATAGCTGCAGCTAGCTCATCTCATGCCCACCTCAATTCCCCAGGATAGCACTCCCTTCACCCAACGCTGAGAACTGAAAAAAAGTCTTCCCTAAATTGGAGACCCCCCAAAAAAACTGCCACGCTAAACTTTAACTAATGTAACTGTAACAAGTTCCTTGCTGTAACTCTAACAGATTCTTTGCTTCAACTGTTCCAAGCAGTTTGCTACAGTTACTAAAGTACTTAGCTTCATAAATACAGTATTGGCATTCATTCAGGAAGCCATGATTATCACCTGCAGCTTCTTATATGAACACTAACAGTTTGTACCTGAAGAAGACACTGCCTCCTAATTAAATGTTCTCTCTGCAGTCTTATTTATCATCTGCTGGGCAGCTAGATCTTGCTAGCTGCAGATCATGCACTCCTTCAATTGCTGTGTAGGCAAAGAGTAATCAATTCAAGTCTTGTAGGTAAGGTCTTTGAAAGAGGTAAAGTTTTCTTGTTTCAATAGTCATATAGGCAGCCAATAGGTATTAATCAACATGCTTTTGTCTCTGGGTACTTCTGTTTTAGCAGTTTTATGTCATACAAGATGCTGGTGTTACAAATGTATTAGAACTGTATGTCCTGTGTATATCAAATTGATTTGTACAGATGTTTGTGTTGAAAAGGTATTTATAAAATATCCACAGTGTGTCTTACTGGAGAGAACAGAAATGTACATGTGCTATTGCAATTGTTTAAATGTATATGTTTTAACATAGGAAACTGGAGAGTTAACCTCAGTCCAGCAAACTTTAGAAAAATATCTGAAATTAAGTCACTTAATAGGCTAGGCCATAAAGATGTTATCTCACAAGTTTCAATGCAGCCAGAGCCACAAAGTTTGTATTAGGAAGTTTCTGTATTGTCTTTGGGGTGAACTAATCACTACTCTGGAAGCATGAGGTATGCAATTGTTTTATGATTTTCATCACTTGCCAAAGATCTGAGCAAAAGCCCTTGTGTGTATATTTTTACAGGTAGGTGCTAAGTTCTGCCAGCTTCCAGCAATGGGGGGTTTGCATAGGAATTAGAAGTCAGATGACCAGAAATGATGTCATTCTGCAAGCTATCCCAGCAGTAATATTTTGGATATTATTTTGAGAAGTCTGTTAGTGAGAGACTGAGCATTCTGTATTCTGTCTTGTGCCTGACAACACCAAGAAGGACCATTCACCACATCATCTGCCTTGCTCTGTTAAGTAAGTTATTAGGGTATAGTAACTCTGTTAGATACAGTCAGGAATATAATGAAGCTTAGTTTAGATATTGTTTTTCTTTATTTATCTGAGCCTGTCCTGCAATGTTATTTTAAATATTTCCTGTGGTTTTGACCTCTGATGTCACTGTGAATGTATACTTAGTATTTTCTTGTTCTTTTATTATTTATTATTAAGTATATTTAAATCTTTCATTGTGGCTGATCTTCATAGAAATGTTTAAGTTATGAGAGTACTTGCATATTTATTTGATGACACTGTGTGGGACACTCCTAATTGCCTTGCTCTTGGTCAAACTACCATTTGTATTAATACTAATTTCACTCAGTATATTGGGTACCCTTGGAAGAGTCTTAAGGTAGTTGGCAAGAGTGGCTGATGGCAGGCATAACTACCTTATAGTCTGGGCAGAAGGAGTGTAGTTAGTAAACCTGTGCTAGCCTTTCCCAGGTGTGTGTGTGTGTGTGTGTGTGTGTGTGTGTGTGTGTGTGTGTGTGTGTCTGTAAATCAAATCTCAAAAGGGTGTGTGTGTGTCACCTGCTTGGGCAGGGATATGAAGCACTGATTGGACAGAGGGTACTGAAGGCCATGGCTTGGATACTCAGCTGAGATCTTAACTCTATAACTGTGCCAGTGGGGAGTCTTGTTGGGGATATGGAGAAAGAGGGAGAAACCAGACCCAGACTGACCATAGTCTCTGTGTGCTCTTAAGGAAAATTGCACGTGACGCAGAGAGCTGCATCTGGAAATACTGTGTGTGTACCTGTTATCCACCCAGTGAATGTCCCCCACAGGTGCCATTGGTGAGGATTGAGGCTCCTTGATTACTGGTCCAGTGATAGGTCATTACATGGTGTACTTGGATCTTTCCAGAACTTTTGGTACAGTACCACATGATAAGTTCCTTCAAGTTATGAGAGCCTTGAATATTAATAAGCACAGTATCATCTGGGTTCAGCAATATCTAGTCAATAAAAAAATGTGAAGTCAGGGTTAGAATCGATTATTAGAGGAAGAGATAGTCAAGCAGGGTATTCCACATGATACTTGTTGGGATCATTTTATTTGCCTTATTTATGTGCGACGTTCTATATGATGAAGACATTTGAACTAGTAGATATGATGAAGACATTTGCACTAGTAGATATGCTGATAACACCAAGTACCAAGTAAAAACAAAAATGGGAAATGTGGAAGAGCAGGAGGTCAGACAAACGTCTTGGACTTTTTGCATTGCTGATTAGACATCAAATCTGTCTTCCTTAATACACCTAAATATAAGTTTGTGCTCTTTGGTACAGGTAACAACTATTATCTGTATGTTCTAAATAAAAAAAGATATATATTCCTGTGTCTAATACTACAGATGACCTAGGATTTGCTTGTTGACCAACTCAAGTTTGAGGCCCCCTCATTGGCCAACAGAAGGAGCTCATAAACAACAAATTAAACAAAAAAACTGCAACATGGCTCATAAAACCATAAAAATATTTAATAAATAAATTAGATAGGCATTTTCATGTCTACAAAAGATGCTTCATCACACCATAGATAATACAGTAAAGTAGCTCAATTGATATACATTCAGTTACAAAGTAACCCCTAAATCTATTTAAAAAAACATGAGACCTCAAATGAGGCTTTAAAGAGACAGTTTAATTTAAACCAAAACCCTTGTCAAATTATAAGATAATAATCCATCTCATTTCTATCTTCTCAGTTTTATTTTTAAGGTCACCAAGTCTCAAACTAGCTTTTGCAAGTTGTAAAACTAAAAAAATAAAAGTATGCCTAAACCCCTTCTTTCGTATTATGCTTAGCTAACACATTATTCTCCTCACATCTGCAGATATCAGACAAATGTTCACAAACACATTTTCTAAAAGAACGATTATTTTTTCCAAGATAAAATGCAGGACAAACTCTGCATTTCGATAACTAGGCTAGATTCCTACTAGAGCAATCCACATAGTGGAAGAACTTATAAACCTTGTTTGTGGTAGGGTGAATAAAGGTATTACCATTTACTGTAAAAGAACTAATGTTACAAGACCCACAGTTAAAAGTACCTAATTGCTGTGAGCTTAAAGTAGTTCCATTGCTGTCCTTATAGCAAAGAAGCTGTTTCAGGGACTTCCTTTTCCTGAAACAGAACTTTGGCTCTGTACCTACAATATTCCCAATCTTCTTATCCTTTGTAAGGACATTCCCAATTCCTCTTTATAACATCAGAAATGTGACTGATATTCTAAGAGTTGGACAATAACATCCTAACTTCCCCAGATCTAAACCTCTGTCTGGCTGTATTTACATCACCTGAACATCTAGTATCTGAGAAATGTGGATGACCCCCTTCCCCTCCCTATGTGTGCTGCCAGTAGTTAAAAACTGACCAAGTTCATCTGTAGAATATCTTTTAAATAATAATTCAGAACTCAAAGTAGAGATAGCTGCTCGAAAGATCTTTTCACAGGAAGAGCATGCATCCCATTCGTATCTGTAAAAATGTTATGAAAAGACAGGCCATGTGAGCATCTAGGTTTAGCAGTGAGGATCAATCCTTTTCAGAAACCATATATACTTTGAGTTGTGAATTCTTATATAGAGGCTATTCTAGAGATGAACTGTGTATGTCAACATTTGATGTCCTAGTTTGCAGCAGGTGTGTGTGAGCCTAACCTACCAGGCTCAAACTCCTTGATAGTCTTTGTGAGGCTTTGAGTATGTCGTGCTATTACATTGAACATTCTGCTATCATTATTACAATACATTTTGGTACATAACTATCTGCTTTGTATGATAAAACCATAACTATGGTCTAATAATTTTTAAATATTCACTTAAATATCCATCCAATGGAAACCCCACCAACCACTAAAAGAACAGGTCTATACTTTTCATTTCTGTGGATGTTCACTTCACACACATTTCAGGCGGTAACCTACCCAGTACTTTGTCTCACCTTAAAATTACTCTACAACAGCATACTGTCCTCATCACAAGCTGCTTTACTCAATTGTTAGTCTCCATAGCATTATGATTTATCCCTTAACTTTATTATGTTTAAATGGGCTGTTTGCATAATTAAGTAGCTTAAATATGCATCACTAACATTTTTCTTAAAAATTCTAGTCCATTATTGTCTCCATCCTTCATGACATTTATATCTACAAAACTAGTTACTTTAACAGTCTTCATACATCATAAACCAAATATATTCAATCAACTGGTTTAAATAATAAAAATACTCTTCCACGTATTTATTATGCCATATAATAAGTCCATCGTCAATAAAGCAGAAATAAACTCTGATATTCATAGTAAATATTATTCTGTATATTTTATTCTCTCACTGTAACATACATTTGTTTAGCTGGTCCTATAGTAGCATCCGCTGCTATTCCAACCTTTTTCTTACAAATACTGTCATTAAATACCATGAAGCTGTTACTTAGTACAACATCAAGCATTATTGATAAAAACTTATCCTTCTTGACTTCAATTTCTTTGCCTTACAGTTCTTTCCCAAAATGCTCCTTGAAGGCATAAATGCATATAAAGCCTCAGTGTCTCCTGCAACAAATATGTAATCAGAGTTCAGGTTAACATTTCCTGTTTTGAAAAAAAAAAAAAATCAAACAAATTTTTACAAGCGACTTAATGATGGTTCTTTTATAGCATCTGCAATGCAAATAGCTGTTGCCTCAGTTTTGATTCCCCTCAGGCCACTATAGGTTGTAATGAGGTCTCTCCAGATTGTAAGTACTTTCAGGATCAGCAAAAATTCTACTAGAACAAAGGTGCTCACCAATGTTTCAAGAGATCAAGCATTCATATGTCTGCGATCAATAAATCTGAAGCACTTGTTCATCACATGCATAGGAACTTTTTCATAGTTATCATCAAACAAAATATTTTAGTCCTATTATCTTACTCATCTACATACATAATAACCATCACCCTATTTTTATTGTATTTTATAAGCCTAGTGCTTCAGTCGGTTTATAATCCATTAAACAATATTCTTTCATGAACTAGCATGTTATGGAATTTAGATAAAGCTGGACTCTTAAGGAAGTCTGTGCTTTCTCTTTCGCATACTTCCTGAAAGGCTACAATGTCAGGTTATAATGGAAGAATTCACAAACTTCTTAAAAACATTATGATCTTTATCATTAAATGTACATTCTAAATTGAACTTATGAGTGTGTTTAAGTGAACTAACTGCATCAATCAAGTTGACTCTCGGGGAAGGTAAATGTCCATCCTTTACCTAAAAGAAATATTTCTTATGGCATTATCAATTGAGACAGAAAATCCACTATTTTTAATCCAAATCCCTCATTGCTTAATATCGCCAACCACTGGTAGAGCCTCATGCTGCAATAAAAACACTGACTAGCTCTGTTGTGCTTCAGTTGGTAATTTACTACCACTTCCACCTGTGGTCACTTTTGGGTAGTTTGGTGGTGTTTCTCAGGGTTCCTAACAGTTGATTGAGTTTTTAGAAACTCAAAATTCATATGGTCAAGACAATATGATCGAGTTTTTGAAAACCCAAAGCTTTTAAACGGAGATAACTGTTCAGTGTGGATTGGAAAATTTACCCTTTTCCTCATTGTAGTGCAATCTCAGAGTTGGTATATATAATTTACAGGGGGTGTGGAGGGGGTGCAGCACCCAAGCCCATGCAAAAATGTAAAGAAAAGATGTTTTTTTTTTTTTTTTTTTTTTTTGATGTTCGAGTTTTTGGAAACTCAATCATATGGTCTTGACTCTATGAATTTCAAGTTTCTGCAAACTCGATCATCTAACATAGGCCCATTTCTGGCATACTAGTACTCCTCATCTGGCTTGCTGTCCTATCAGTTGTTGATATAGACCAGCTGTTTATGCTGAGGATTGCCTGTTTTCTTCTCTTCTGCTTAACATTTCCTGGTTGCCACCAGGGCTCTGTAGTTGACCTTACTGAATACTTTCATTGGTTTCCCATATAGTTTCACTGGCATCTCCTCTTGGTAATGATTTACATTACATGCTTCAAAGTCATGCTCCATTGAAACAGAAACCCAAAACTAAAAAATGTCAGTGAAGGCAATGGAAATGAACCGATGAGAAATTCTGAAGTAATAGGCAGTTTAAGGCAGAAGTATACAAATACCCTTACAAGATGTATTACCACAGAAACAGAATAAAATAAAAAAAAAATAGGAAAAGAAATGTAGATGAATGAGGACCATGAGAAAAAGTTAAGCACAGAAAGTGAAATAAGCAGTTGAATACAGAGTTCTGAATTTGTTTCTGCCACTGTAATGCAGAGACAGCAAATAAGGGCACATTTTTCACAACAGGTACATGTAAGACAAGAAGGACTGATGATAAATTTTATTCTGATATACTGTTTTAAGTTAAAGGGCAAAAATAAGGGGGAAAAAGAAAGTGAGAGGGTAGTATCCACCCAGACAAATTTTGGTGACATTAACCCAGGCATGGGCAAACTACGGCCCGGGGGCCACATGCGGCCCGTTAAACGTTTTGATTCGACCCGCCAAACTTGAAAAAATTTAATAAATTTTAATAGCTTTTTTTAAATTTTCGCGCTGTTGGGGCTGACATCATCACGTGCGCGATGACGTCAGCACCGTCAGGCTACCAGCCGGTCGGAATTGAGCTCAAGGAGCTCGCATCATCATTTCCGGCTGGCTGGCGGTTAAGTTAACAGTCAGCGGGAATGCAACATGTGGAACAGAAGAGGCTGACTCAGCGAGCCCTGAAATGGATTCATGGCAGCAGCAAAGGGGCCAGGGATATAGCGAGCTCATGGAGCTGGGATTAATGGCGTTAGCAGGCTGGGGGATACAGCGAGCCCTGAAACGGAGCTGGGCCCAGGATTAATGGCAGCAGCAGCAACATGAGGATGGATTGAACAGAAGACGCCGAGCACTACTCAGGGTAAGAGAGAGAGTGTGTGTGTGTGTGTGTGTGTGTGTGTGTGTGTGTGTGTGTGTGTGTGTGTGTGTGTGAGCGATCGGAGAGAGAAAGTGAGTGAATGCAGGTTTGAATTGTGAAGAGTGTGTGTGTGTGAACGATTGGAGAGAGAAAGTGAGTGAATGCAGGTTTGAAAGGTGAAGTGTGTGTGAGCGATCGGAAAGAGAAAGTGAATGAATGCAGGTTTGAAAGGTGAAGTGTGTGTGTGTGTGAGCGATCGGAGAGAGAAAGTGAGTGAATGCAGGTTTGAATTGTGAAGAGTGTGTGTGTGTGAGCGATTGGACAGAGAAAGTGAGTGAATGCAGGTTTGAAAGGTGAAGTGTGTGTGTGTGTGTGTGTGTGTGTGTGTGTGTGTGTGTGTGTGCGTGCGTGTGAGCGATCAGAGAGAGAAAGTGATTGAATGCAGGTTTGAAAGGTGAAGAGTGTATGTGTGTGTGAGCGATTGGAGAGAGAAAGTGAATTATGAAAGCAGAAGAAAGAAGCAGTTCACAAGGGATTAATATGTAAGCAGGCACTTGACTATATAAGTCCCCTCCTTGTCTGTGCAGCATTTTCCATAAGTCCTAATATTACTTTTGATTTAAAATGCCCCAAAGAATGTGATCTAGTTTGATATGGTCCAGAGGACCTGAACATAGTGTCACTGGAGTGCACCTCAGAAGCCATTGTTAAAATTCCTATACTGTATTCATATAAAAATAGAATGAAAACATTTTTTTAGGGACCCATTGTGTATGCTCATGCAATGTTACCTGAGGTAAAATGGTCTTGGAATCCTTCTCTTCCAGATGAATCTTCTCACAATATTTACTAGGTAACTGGTGTTAATGTTTTTGTTTTACAGAGGTATTAAGCTATTTTTATATGCTGTACCTAATACAGTTTTGTGCATTTATGTCTGATTTGTATTTTTATGCTTTTAATTATTTTTGTTATGTTTTATTCACTGGGTTTCAGTAGTTGTATTGCAATTAAGGCTTGACCGAAAGTGAGTCCTAGTGGTCCAGCTCACCTGCCTGAAAGTTAAATGGTTTCATGGTCATTGGGAGTCCAGTTTTGTTCATTGGGAATTCATTGTAGTGATTTGTTGTATTGGTTTGTCAGTGATGTAAAAATGACTGTGCAATATTTAGTCCCACATAGTCTGAAAAAAAAGACAGTCGGGAGGAGAGTGATGGTGATATCCTGAAGGATGACAGAACTTTCAGTGCTTTAAAATAAAATGGTCATTTATTTGATTTTCAGTGTTTAAAGACTCATTTCAAAGTCAGAGATTTTATTGTAATGCTTTTCTTCATTTTCATTGGAAATTAAAGCACATGTTTTCTCCATATCCCAAGATGTGTATTTTTCCCCCCAATGAGGTGATGTTTTCAAAGCATGCCATCTATCTGCTCCTGTTCCGGCCCCTTTGTCAAATGTTAGAACTCAATGTGGCCCACGAATCAAAACGTTTGCCCACCCCTGCATTAACCTAAAAGACTGGAAAGCATTCAACAGTCCTGTGCTGATAGTCAAGAAAATAAAGCAGAGGATGATTTTTATTTAAAACTACCTTTAGTATGGGAAGAAGCTACACATTCTTCTCCAATCCAGGTTACTGCTGAAATTAATTATGAATTAGTAAAATACAAGTAAGTCGCATAAACTTTAAAATGGCATGATAGGAAAATGATGTTTTAGTCAAGCCAAGAGAGAATATAACCAAAGCAGTAGGGGAGAAAACAAATTGAGTGTTTCTTCTTTATTAAGAAAAATGTTATTAATTTAAGATATTTACAATATATATACAGAAAGGAAGAAATTTAACATTGCATACTTTTATACAATGTTAGGAATACATTGACTCATCAAGGTAACCTTATACAATTAACACATTAAGACTATTGGTATTTCAATAGCAACATTTCAAGCATATCCAAAAAAGTAAAAGTCTTACTATGATATATAGATCTTATTCTGAGCACTTCTTTTTTCAGTTTTACATAGTACTGCTGTTAATTTTAAAAATTCTTTGAATGCAGGAACTGAGTTCGATTTCCAGTTTTTTGTAATAACTTTTCTAGCAACTGCCAAAAGACTCCCAAAATATTTTTGTTGCTGGCTTTTACAGATATGGGAAGTGGAACATTCATTAGTATTATTTATCTTGCTAAAGAACAATTATCAGACCATAACTGCTTAAAAAACATACTTATCTCTCCCCAACATACATTTAATTTTTTTCACAATCCATAAATATGTTTGTCCAATCAGCTTTTACATCTTTACTACATCTCCAACAAACTCAAGCAGTCTGTTAACTAAATTTAGAGATTTTATAGGGAGTAACAAACATATATATATATATATATATATATATATATATATATATATATATATATACACATATATATATCCACATAAAAAGATTCCAGTATAAACTTGAAGAAGTCTGAGTAACTGATTTAAGTAAAAAATTTTATTCTTGCCATCTATTGAGTCAATCAATTCATTACTATCTAAAAAGTGCCAGAATTTTGCATCAACTTATTTATAATTCACTTATATAACTTGGTCAAGCTTCCTTTGTTGGTCAATTTACCTTCGATGATAGTATTTATATATTCATATAATGGAGGAATAGTGTTCTGTTCCCTCTTCACTCTTATCTACAAGTTCATTTTATTTCTTACTAATGGATAATATTAACTGTAACAGATTTATCCAACTTGTAATCTTTCATTAAATATTTTGGTGACTTAGCTTTTCCTTTTTCAAAGTAATCATACCATAATACTAATCCATTCCTTTTTAGTACATTCTTTTTAACATTGTTCTGAGTTTCCTTAAATCCAAAAGTGTGCAATGGGAAAGCACAAACATTTCCATTTTTGATATTAATGGAATGTTAAAAGCATATTTCTTAACTGTTTCAAGAATTGATTTTATATATGCAGAGTCTAAAGACTGAAATTAATTTCCTTTTAAGCTAAATTTTATTAATCAGATGAAAGTATTATTACATATTTCTAATTTTTTGAACGTGATAAACTTATAAGAAATTAGAATACTCTGCTCCTGAATATTTCTCCATTGACGAGTATAAGTTGCCTATATACACAGTATAATACAGTTAACATTTTCATCAATAGAATAAGATTCTACATCTGAGAATCCAATACCACCATGCTCCCATAATTGTATATGATCTCTATAAACAATTCTTGTCTTCTTATGATACCATAAGAATGAAGCTAACATTTTTTCCATTTTTAAAAGTTTTAGTTAGGTTTTAAAGCTATTGAATTTTTGAATGATATATATATATATATATATATATATATATATATGGTTCTACCTGACATAATCGAAACCCCAGAACACCGACAATGTAATCACCGACGCCACATAATCGACAGTGCAAAAACACGAAACCCCACATGCCCGACAATGAAATAACCGACGGTACAAAAACACGAAACCACATACACTGCACACACCACAATAAAAACAATCAACAAACAAAACACATCCCCTGTCCAAAAACCACACACACAACACAAGCACACTAAAATCCCTACAAACCCACACTAAACCTCACATACACAACTATCTACAACCCTAACCCAAACCCTAACCCTAAGGTCCATCACTATTGCATACTCAGCTAAACCGCACCCTAACTCACTTAACCCGCCCCTAACCCAAAGACTATCACTACCGCACACTTACCTAACCCACTCCCTAACCCTAACTCACTTAACCCGCCCCTAACTCAAACACTATCACTACCGCACACTTACCTAACCCACTCCCTAACCCTAACTCACTTAACCCACCCCTAACCCAAAGACTATCACTACCACACACTTACCTAACCCGCGCACTGACCCTAACTCACTTAACCCACCCCTATCCCCACAGACCGTCAATATCCACACTTACCTTACTCGCACCCTAACGTCCGTCACTACCGCATACTTACACAGCCTTTTCCCATGTCGGCATCCTCGGAGTCAGTGTTTTAATCCGTCACGTCGGTCTTCTGCATTGTCGACCTTCTGGCACTCGCGATTCACTTGTCGGTGTTCTGGAGTGTCGACTATCTCAGGTAGAACCATATATATATATATATATATATAAATATCTTGGGTATTCTAATCATTTTAATAAGTACTAACCTATCCTCAAAAGTGAAAAATCATTTAATTGTTTTAATAAGTAAAACATCAATTATTTTTTAAAATTATTAATAATAATCTTACATTTTGATTGATTTTTATTCCTAAATATTTTAGTTCTTTTCCTTCCAATTTTATTTATCTTTAGACTTACTAACAGTTGATTTAACACTAAAGTTTTACTTTTATTATTATTAAATTTCAGCAGCGATACTTCTTGAAACTTTTCAATTTCCTCATCTGTTTCTTCAATTGAATAATTTAAATCTTCTATAAGTAGTAAAATATGATCTATAAAAAGCTGTATTTTAGATTGAAAGTCCTTGTTAATTGAGAATCCATCAGTTTTTTTCATTGCTTCTTATACTGTTAGCTAAGGGTATGATAACTAATAGATATAATACAAGGGACACCGTTGATGTGTGCCTTTGTTTGAAGTGAATCCTTGAGAAATGTAAAATCCAATTTTAACACATGCTTTGGAGTCCCTGTTTAAATTGTAAGTGTTATTCTAAGCCTCTTAGTTTTGGTTTAAGCACTTGGGCTTTAGGCCTACCCCTTAGCTGTCCCTGGCCTCTCTCCCTCAGATTCTGACAAATATGGATGGACATTTGCCTACAGTTTCTCCTGCCAGCCTTGTTGATATGGGCATCCTGAGAAAGTATAGTAACTGCCTCATGTAAATGGACAACCATCTACTATTACCACCTAGGAATACAATTTCTGAGAGAGACAATTACATTAAGAACCTAGAGTCTATGCTCTCTCCCTCACAAGCCAGTATATCTGGCAGTGTGAAGGTTATCAACACAATCACTACACCTCAAACACCACCCACAACTACACAACACACACCCACATATATGGAGGTTCTCAACAAAAACATACCCAAACAAAGGAGACCTCAGAGGCAAAAGCACATGTGAACTCCACAACCCTCCACACCACATACCCTGCATAGTCCACGCACCAGTGTCTCGCAACCACAAAGGCTTAACCATAAACCTAACATATTAGTCATAGGAGACTCCATTGTGAGACACACAGATGTGCCTCTCACCAGGCTGGATAAGGAGAAAGTGATGGTTATTTGTCTGTCAGGTGCCAGAATCTACCATATCACACATGCACTCAAGTCTCTCAACAACAAATACTGTTATGACTCTGTCATAGTCCATGTTGGGGTGAATGACTTGAGACATACCTCCCTAGACTATATGAAGAGAGACATGATTGAGATCACTGAAAGTGAGTCCCAGGCAGGTATGTCCTTAGCCTTAAGCAGCATTCTATCATCACCCAGAATGATGCTGCAATACAAACAGAAAATGATTGATTTCAACAATTGGTTTAGTTTCTGGTGTCATTCCATGGGGATCCAGAACCTGACAGCCTGGGAAGATATGATCAACAGATAATGATGTTTTGCTAGAGATGGCCTGCATCTGTCTCACTTGGGCTTCAGGCTTCTGGAAAAGGCCCTTGCCTCCCCCATAGTGCCTTTTTTAGAAAAGTCCTGAGGTCGATAAAACCAACATAAAAATGTCAACAAAAAGCAAATTAAAAGTCATGCTGCTAAACACCAGAAGTCTAAACATGAAACTAAACTAATTGCAAGCATTCTTAACCCTGGAAGATGCTGACATTTGTGCAGTCACAGAAACCTGGTTCAAAGCTGCAGAGAGCACTGCAGCCTTACCTGGTCACCCATCCTATCATACATTCAGATCCCAAACTGTGGACAGAAAAGCCAAAGGAGGTGGGGTTTCAATATATATTAAAGATACACACACTTCCAGGCTGGTCAAACAGTATGACAAACAGGAGACACTCCAGGTGCAGTTAACCATTGACAAGATGCCTATTCAAAACATAGCTAGCTACAGGCCCCTAAATTTGACTCAAAATGCCCACTCCACCTATCAGGACCTCTTTGACTCTATCAAGATTCAACCCTTTACCCTGATCTGGGCCACATTAACTACCTAACCATAGATTGGAAAAACTACTAATACCAGAATGCAAATGCCCAGAGATTCCTCAATTTTATCAATGGAAATGCCTTGGAACAGCTAGTTGATACCCCTAAAAGAGGTGATAATATGTTCAACTTGGTACTAACCAACATGAGTAACCACTGCAGTACCCCTACAGTATCACCCTCCCTGGTATGATCTGACCATAAAGCAGTCACTTTCGAAGTCAGCGTCTCCCCTGACCCCCCTCTAGCTAGAGTCAAACAAAAAAAACTTCTCCAAGGCTGATTACAGACTCCTGAGGGATGGTATAAACAGCTTCACAGCCCCCTCTATTGGAACTGGCACCAATGCCCAAATCTA
The DNA here is from genome assembly GCF_019279795.1 of Protopterus annectens. Lineage (NCBI taxonomy): Eukaryota > Metazoa > Chordata > Ceratodontiformes > Protopteridae > Protopterus > Protopterus annectens. The sequence continues at coordinate 1,239,512,083 of NC_056732.1, read as the reverse complement.
CACCAAAGTACTATATGAGCACTTATATAGATGCATGGAATCAGGAATACCTGACAGGACAAAATCATCCTTCGCAAGGAAGAGCAAACCTGTCTGGTTGACATCTGCAATAAATAAATTGTATAACAAAAGGAAAAAATTGCTGTCCAGGACCAAGAAGGAGCAGGTGCCCAGTTGGACGCAATCTCTCCTTAGCCTGAACAAGTAAATAAAAGCACTAGTGAAATACTCTAAAGCCAACTACAAGTCCAAATTGGCCACATCTATTAGAGACAATCATAAGGCCTTTTTCACATATGTCTGCAGTCTCAAAGGAAGTATCCAGATCTGTTCAGAACTGGTGGTCAAGGACACCATATATACAAATGCTGTAGATATAGCCAACCTACTGGCTGACTAATTTAGCAAAAACATCACCCCTCTGTCCCCATCAGTAAATTAGGACATCCCCAGTACCTGAACCCCTCCCCTTATCTCTAGGGAACAAGTCATCACTACTCTCTCAAAGGCAAAAAATGCAGCCTCCATGAGACCCAATAACATCCCAGGCTGTATCCTATATGAACTCAAGCATGGCCTTGCAGCACCATTGGGCATCCTATTCAACCAAAGCCTGAGTACTGGTTTTGTCCGAGCCAAGTGGAGGACAGCAACTGTCATCCCTTTACACAAAGGTGGAGCATCCACCGATCTAGGAAATTATAGACCTGTCAGCCTAACTAGCCTGATCCGTGCAAGGCCATGGAACAGATCATGTACCTCATTAACACAGACATTGGCAACCTCTAAACACTCGGCCCCACACAGTTTGTCTTTGTCAAGGGGAGGTCATGTCTGTTAAATCTGGTTGACTTCTTTGAGACATTCAGCAAAGCCATGGACAAGGGGAAGATGGTGCCCGCTGTCTACCTTGGCCTGGCCAAAGCCTTTGACACTATTCCCCATGCAAGCATAATAGATAAATTTTATCAACTAGGCATCAATCCATATATTATCAGATGGGTAGCAAACTGGCTCACTGTCTGATAGAGCCCACTTAATCAAAATAGGGGAAGCCATCTCAAGCAATAGACCAGTCATGGAGTGGCATACCCCAGGAACCGGTCTTGGAGCCTCAGTTATTCATGATATACTTCTCTGAGGTGCAGCCCAAAAGCAGTGGGCTATGGCTGACCAAGTTTGCAGATGACTGCAAGCTGGGTGAGTTCATTAATTCCCCAAGTGATGTGGATGTCCTCCAAGAGGATCTCACACAAATAAATGACTGGTGCCAGAAACATGGCCTCAAGCTGAATGCCAAAGAGTGCATCATCATCCCCTTTGGGGAAGACTGACATCTGCACATATTATCACATTAATAAAAAAGTCCTAAGCACACAGTCAGTCATGAGGGATCTAGGCACTCAAGTTGATAGCATCCTGACTTGACCACCTTGTTGCTTCCGTTGTACGACAGCTTTCTACATGGCCCACCTCATAAGTAAGGGTGTCTCATCCAGGGACAAAGAAGTCATAACATTCCTGTATTCTTCCTTATAAGGCCAACTATTGAGTACAACATCCCCTTTGGTGTCTACCTCACAAAGCACATGCAGCAGATGGAGAGACCACAGAGGTTCCTCACCAGAAGACTCCAGGGCCTCAAATATCTATTCTACACAGATAGGTTAAAAGCCTTGTCCCTCTAGTCAGCTTCATACAGACTCCTCAGAAGTGTCCTCTGTCTGGCATACAAAGGAATCTCTGATCCCGCCTTGATGGGACTGCTGCATTTCCGCAAGTCAAGCTCCACTAGAGTAATTAGCATGCGCAACCTCAACCTGGTTTGTAACATCAGTAAGACTTGTTGGTGGGACAGATTTGTGTCTCAGAGTTCCCCATCTGTGGAATAGACTCCATCTCCATGTCAAGCAGAGTACCTCATTATCCCTTTTCAAGCACAACCTGGATAACTGGATGGGAAACAGAAAATACACCCCTGGGATTCCACCTGTGTCCCTGCTGGACAGTGACTTTGGATGCTGACTTGTCTAAACATGGGCTAAACTCTTGGCTGGGCTTATAAGGGCCTCAGGGCCAGTAGCTTAGTAACTTCCTATGATCCTATACAGGGTAATATGAGCCAGAATATAAAAATGTAGCAGTGTGTGTCTGTGCAGCCTCCAAATAAACATCAAATAAAAAAAATAAATAAATAAAATCAGGCTCACTTAGTGTATACCTTAAAAACAAAGCTGTGGGATCACACATTCCTCAGGATATGACTTCAAAACAGAAATAACTGAATGATAGTAAAGGACTCATTTATTGAATATCAAAATAGAGGTTGAGCTCTTTCTTCCCTAAAACAACACAGGACTTCATCAGAGCCATTATATCACAATTAAATCAGTTTAATTATCTTTTCTAAAAAGTCACATGTTGCCCTTTATCCAATCACAAAACTCAAGTCATTAATTGAAATAAAAACACAGTGTTATAATAAAATATAACAAAAATACTAAGCCATGTTTCCAAACATAGAAAATTTATAAAATAATAGCTTAAAACCTTGTTGTTATGAAAACTTTATAAACAATTTAAATAAATTTCAGTAGCACTGGCCATCATTTTTAATACTGGAGCTATAGAGACCTGGTCATTAAGTCCCATACCATGTGTTGCACCTAGCTTCAATTGCCAGATCAACTCCCTGTTCTACAATTCCCAAGAGCCACCTCTTATATTGGGCGATACTACTTCCAAGAGTACAAACATAAATTTGGAGTTTTTACAAACCAAAGTATGTTTATACAGAACATTATTTGGGTTACAGTTCACGATTGCATATATATATATATATATATATATATATATATATATATATATATATATATATATATATTCATATACTATTTTTCTAAATTGCCTTTCTGTCTTCCTTATATAAAATTTGGAGCATAACTTACATATTGCTATATAAACCACTCCCTTGGTGGCACTGTTTTCAGATATGTTATCATATGTTAATCTATTGACTATAAACCTTGTTTGATCTTTATTAATTAATGTATTTACTACATCTCTTAAACCGGCAGAGAAGAAGGAAATAAATATTTGATAGTCTACATTTAATAATGAAATAGGTCTATGTGAGGAAACTAATTTATTATCCTTTTCCTGTCTATGTGTAGGTGAGATTACAGAAAATTTCTGTGAGGGAGAAATTATTTTGTCACTCTGAGTTATCCTGAAAATGTCATTCAGCAGTTCTAAAATATTTAATGGAAGCAGACTATTTATTCCATACTTAAACCGTCTAACCCTGGAGCTCTATTATTTTCCCTTTTTTAAAGCTTTTTAAACTTCTATTAGGGTAATAAGTGTATTCAACAGAAATATTTGTTGGTAATTAGTTTATTAGTAACATGTTTTCTTTAAATGCTTGTCAATTTTGTCATCATAAGGATTAATATTTTATCTGTATTAAAATCCTCATGGAATTTAAAAAATATATTAAGCATTTCCTCTGTGTCTGAAGTAAGCTTATTATTTGTATGAGGATTTCAGATATACTTGATTTGTGCTTGTTTGCTTAATATCTTAATTATATTAGCTAATCTATGTAGATTTTTGAAGTCATTGCATAACTGTGCAATTTTTTTTTCAAAAGCTATCTTCCCTTCATGAGTTAAAACTGTTTGATATTTTGTCAATCATTTTTAACAACTTCAGTATTATCTCATTTTTTTTGTTGTTCAAACCTTACTTTGTATATTTCATCTTATATTTCTAACAGCTCTTTATCCCACTCTTTCATTTTATTACTAACCCATCTTCCCATTCTATGTTTAATATGCATTTTTAAAGATTCCCATAATATGACATTACTAACCCGACCATTATCATTCAAAGATAAAAACTTCTCAGTGTGTTCTTTAAGGTAACTCATATTCTTTTAGTTTCATCATATATACTGGGATTCTATAAATAATCTGAAATTTCCTTATATCCATTAATATATTAATAGTTATGCATTATGATCAGATAAAGGACAAGTAATAGTTTTAAAATAATTTACTTTATTATGTAAATACGTAGAGGCATAAATCCTATCAATTTTAATTTGTATCCCATGTGCATATGGATAATGAGTGAAGAACAATGACTTATTTTCTGCTTTTACTATTAAATCAACTAAATTATTATTACTACTCCACCTGTTTAGTGTTTTAGCTGATGCCAGAATTTTAGCTGTCTTTGGTTTACTTGTATCTTCTATACTAGATATGTAGTTAAAATCCCCTGATAAAATTAAACTACCCTTCAAATGATTGTTTAGTAAGTTTAAGTGATCTTTAAACACTCTTGCACTTATTTCAGGGATCCAGTAAAAATTAGTGTATAGAGTTTGCCATTATATTTAATTATTACAAATATATACATTCCTTTGGGATCATTAATGCATTCCATGACCTTAAGCATTACAGTAGGTATATCCAAATTATAGCCGTTTTTCTACTCTTTTTGTTAAAAGATGTAGACGATAACATTTTGTAACCTAAGTTCTTTAAATATTGTTTATCGTTATTTGTCAAGCATGTCTCCTGCATAAATATAATGTCTCCTCTATTTAATTTTAGAGATCTCATTAGTGATTCCCTTTTGTTGCCATTATTTAATCCATTTTCATTAGTTGATGAATTAAAACTATCCATACTGTAAACTTAAAAATATTTATTTTAAAAGATAATATGACACATTTATCCACCACATTAATGTAACTGTATAAGGCTCTAATGTATTCCTCCAACACTACGCGCTGTGAGATGATAGGAATTGCAAGATGCTACCCCTGAGTGCCTTTCACAGATGCATGAAACTGTAATTTAGGTTTGTAGGTCACCTCAGTGTAAAACATGCTGAAATCATAATAACATGTTATTTACCTAATATAGTTATGATTCAGAGTGTTTTTTCATGGTGGTCACATTAAACTTTTAGGAGAAAATCTCCTTTCAAAGTGTTTGCTCAAGCAAGTGGTGGCAGCCAATCAGATTCCTGTAATCCAAGCCACCACTTGCATAACACCTCCACCCCCGTCCTGCATTTCTTCTTTTAGACCCAAATAAATAGAGGGTCCAGCAGCAGGTATTTCCTTTCTTTTTGCTTATATTTGCCAATTTTACCTGCTGCTGGATTCCTCGTTTTTATTTGGGTACTGATTCACTGTTGCAGAAACCACATTGGTTCAGCTGGTCTTACTAGGAACTTCCCGTTCCCCTTCTGTTGTACTTCTCGGCCCAAGAACTGCTTTTGTTGTCCTTCAGGTAAGGAATTTATTATTAAAACAGAGTACTGTGTACGTTATTGCAGTGCAGGTTGTAAGTTCTTCAAACTTACAAAGTCGATAGAATAACAGTATGAATTGTCTGAGGGTACGAAGTCTGAAACTAAATTGTTGCCGTTATTTTCTACCTTCAGTCGTGAATGAGTTCCTGTACATATTTTATGTCTGACCTCCAAACACCAATTTCTCATTCAGTCTAATGTTCTTTGTTGGAAAAATTAAGCTTTTAAGAAGCTAATCACAGAGATGTAAAGTCTGTTTTTGAGTTCAGAATTGTAGGTAACACGACTGACTTTTGGGGTACATCAAAAGTCAAAGTATCTTCTTTTGCTGGGCTGCATTGAGCTGAATTAAGCAACAGTTTTTTGTTTTGTCAGGACCCATGGCGCTTGTTGTTTTGCCCTTTTGAACCTATTGTTTCTAATATATGTTACAAGCAGGAAAATAAAGCCATGAATTGCTTTATAGAACATAACAGTTGGCTCGTGTCTGAGTGGTTCTGGAAGTTTCTGACCATGGTGGGGGGAAAGGCCTTGATGGTTGTCCAAAAGTTGAACTTCCTCTTGTGGGAATGAAGAGGACTGCTAATGTTTTATTTACTTTGAAAAATGTTTTGCCGGTTCTGTGGGTATGGCTTTAAGAATGACAGCATGACACATTACCAAAAAAGGTTTCTTGTGTAAAGAGCACGCAGTCTCTTTAAAAATTTCAGCAAAGTGATACGATGTTAAGTGTTTTTGGGCTAGAATAGTTTGCATGTACTGTTTTACCTTGTAAAAATCTTCCTCTCAGTTTGAAAGGTGCCCGTTAATTGGAGTGGGTTAGCTTTCTATATTGGGAAGATTTTCCCAGAAACATCTACTTTACAGTAATTGCATAATGTAAAAAGCTTTGATTATAGTGAAGTATAGTAATTTTTGTATAATTATCTTCATTGTTAGCCTGTACTTAGGTGTTAAAATATTTAGTTTCAGATTTGTTGATGTTGTTATCCAAGGGCGATACTAGTCTACTAGCCTTCATGTCATTATCAGTGGTATAGTAAAATATTCTTGTAATAACAGTGATGTTTTGTTCCTAATAAAGAGCTTTTCATGAAGTAGTAGTATTTAGCATTAACAGATGAGTACAGTCAGCTGTTACAGCTAGTTTGCGAGCTGTTGTGAGTAGATACTTCTTCGTGTCTGTCACATAGGGGCAATCCCAGTAATCCCACGGATGTTGGTGGGTAGCAGGCTAATTTCTTTAGATGCGTATTTTATAGAAAAGGTGCCTAATCCATTCACAACCCTCTTCTTTTCGCATGGGAAGTGACAATCTAGAGCCTAGGTGTTAGTTTATAGGTTGGTGTTGAGATGAGTCTCGAACTTGAGGCTACACAAAGTTAGACATTACCAAAAAGTAGTGGACTTCTCTAGCGGAGATTGGGGTCAATGCTGCTGTGTAAACACTCCTGGATTAGCCAGTATAGGATTGGTTTCAGCTTTTGATGTTTCAGCCTATTTCTAAAGTAGTGCCCTGATCCACAGGTTGCTGTTTGCTGCTTGTTACACTTCCTCGGTAACAGTGTATGTTTTAAACTATGCAATCACTTTACTGTTTGACTGGATGGGTGCACAGGTCTAGTGCATCCACAATATGGTTCCATAAAACATATCAAATGTAAAATTGTAGAACAGGAGAATGATAGTGAAGTAACTGGGGTAGACTCAGTTTAAACAGGCAAGTTATGCTCATGTCGATAAGTGTATGGTAAGGCTATATTTTATGTAGGAAAGCTATAGATAGTCAAAATTTTTAGGTGGTAGTGTTGCTGGGAAGCTGTGAGAATAGGGGTGAAAGGTTTACTGGATCTGGAGTAGACATACTACAAAACAACTAGTGAGATTAGCATGTAGTTTGCTGTTGGGTCCTGTTTAGTGCATGGCTATATGGGTGCTAATAATTGGAAACACAGTGTGTGAGTAGTGCCCCTGCCATTATTTCATGGCATTGTATTGCTATCCTTGATCTAAAACTTTAGTTAAGGTGACCATGCCTGCAGGCTTTTCCATTAATCCCTGTATAACATTGTCTGCAGTATGCAGAGTAGAACATTTTCATCCCAATAATATCTGGGAAATGTGTCCTTGCCTAATTTCAACTACAAATAGAACTAAAGACCATTTAAACATCAATTTGAAGTAAAAAAAACAACTCTGAACTTGTGAAGGAAATATTTTAGAAGCCCACAGGAACAGAGGTTGACACTTTGACATGCTGTGGTTAAAAAATGTGTACATGTGTATAATATAGGGTGTCCACTGGCACTACTTTTGGGGGACCCCTTGTACAGTGGTATTTCTAGGAACAAGGTCATAACATCCCCATACTTCTCTTATCAGAGCCATTATCAAGTACAATGCCCCCTATGTCATCCTATAATGTTTTTGTTTAAGGTGTAGCCAGTCCTTGCAAAAGACATACGAAACAGCAGGTTTCTAGGTTTCAATGACAAATAAAACTGAATGGTGGTCAAATTTATTGTTTAGTTGGTTATTCTCTCCATGTACCCAGTAGCATTGTGTTGGTTACATTTATTGACATTGTGTATTGGCGGTCCGCAGGTTTTTAAAAAATAGTTTTGTGTGGCTGTGTGTTTCCGTGTATATGTTAGTTAAGCTGACCCTCACCCTTTAGCTCTAAGGGTACACCTCATTGGAGAAGGGTGGAACACTTGTTTTGAAGTACAAAATGACTTTAATGACTTTTATTGAAGGTTGGTTGGCTCTTTTTAGACAGGATGGATAGAGTTCCCTCATTTATTTGTCTATATGGTCCGTGTAACGTACTTACATATGCAATCTGTAGAAAAAGCAAACACTCCGCTATGGACACCTACTTTTTGACAGTTTCTTCATATCAGCTTAAAAAAGTGTGTAAACCTTTGTATATGTACTAAATGTTTCTAGCAGTTCCACTTTTATTTCTCTTAGGAGTTTTCTGAGGAAGTTGGTGTATTGTAACCGATGAAAAGCTTGGGAGAAGCTTAAACCTAATAAATTTTGTTCGTTTTACATTTTGGCGACTTGGAGTTTTATTTTGGTGTTCTCGAGAGATGGAGGAGTTTCATGCATCTCATCTCTTTTACAGTCTGTAATTTGCTTATAGTGAAAAACAATGTGTACTGTTTTTACTCTGTGTACCCTTCCTGTTTACTATGCAGCACTTCTCCTGAAATGTTTTTCTTTTCTTTAAACAAATTGATAAATAATGCTTCCATTACACCAACTTCAGACTTCAAGTAAAAAAAAAAAAAAAAAAAAACACATTGTCAGACACCAAGAGCTCCAGCCTACTATCCATTTATTTCACTCTCTCCTCCTTGCACCTCTCTTTACTTGTCTGTACTATATTAATGTACATATTGTGTACAATTTACATGTGAAAACGATACATGAATCTCTCGTGTATTATGCAGTACTATGCACTAATTGTGTTGCCACACAGTCTATGTCTGAAAATAGTGTTTCAGTATAATAAACTAGTAAACAAGCAAGAAAAAATAGTTTTGGTAGGCATTACGTATAGGGTTGCCAACTTTTCAAATGCCCAAAGTGGGACATTTGTTTGTAGAAATGTGAGATTTTGCAGGACAAAACATACCCATGGCCACTACAAAGGACAGAACTTCAATTTTATGCCAAAATAAAATCTTATTTTTATAGTATTTGCATTGCTTATGCTATTTCATATAATATTTATGTGTTTCAGATACAAAATAACTGTATTATGCAACTATTAAAGAAAATTTTAGAAATATATTTTGTTTTAAAATCTCAGGGTATTTGCCATTTTTTTTCACAGGACATGACTTCCCAAAGTGGGACTGTCCCTCGCAAAGAGGGACAGGTGGTAACCCTAATTACGTACAACATTGCTTTGCTGTGTGCAATATATGTAGAATCTTATATGTTCACTAATTTTGCTAATGTAAGGCAGCATACACAAATTCCTGAACTTTCCATCATTGTATATTACACAGTTGTCATTTTCTATGTAGTATGGTATTCAGATGCACAATGTTGAAAGTCTTCGATTTTTACCATTACACATCAGAGTTATAATACTAGTATAGTGTCCATTGTATGTCCTTTGTTTGGATTATGTTTTGAGGTAATCAGATAAGGGGCCCATAAGACAGTATTTGCTTTCAAGTTCATTTTAGTACCACTACTTTCTTTCTTGTTTTGTCTTTCATAACACTGGGGCAGTGGTTGAAAGCAGAGGTGGTTTAGCTGTGGATTTCAGAGGGCTAGGGAGGGTGGCCTAAAGGTTAAGGTGCTTGCCTTACAAGCACAAGGTGCATAGTTTGAGTCTCACAAGGGATAACTGGCTAAGCTTAAAATGGCTTGCAAGGGCAGATAGCTTAGTACTAATCTATGAACCTATGATGTTGGGATCAACACTTTTCTTTTAATGATTATCTTCCATCTTGTCTTCTGGATACATAAGATGTCCAGCAACCTTCTTACCATTATGTTATTCCCTTCCAAGCTGCATCCTGTCAGTGAACCTACTTTGTGTTTAGCAATTAGTTCATGTTTGGCAGGTTGATTGGTTTATGTGCAGCTTTCACTTAGAAGAGCTATCCCAGGTAACCCAAGCTGAGCAAATGGCTGCCGGCCAGCCATTAGTTTATGACCAAGGCCTGCTGGGCTTTTTCGGGTGAACACCCCCTTGTGTAGGTGTTCAACACTTTTTAGAAACGCTGATGGTTTTCATGCAAAATTTAGGTCTGATCTTTGTTCTCTGATTGTTGGCATTGCTCAGCTGGATATTTTGGACAATATTTCTGCCTTTTTAACATCTGACTGTTATTGTAACCAGAGGGATGGTTAGTTGATATAAGATGAATTAATACTTTTAAATGGATCAGCCAGATAAGTTTGACATTTTTGCTTGTCTTATTGTATTTCTGATTATGCTCAGTAGTTGCCTGAGTGAGATAAAGGTAATTACTTGCTGACTACTACCAGCATGGAGCTACCCTATATTTTGGGCATTTTCCTTGGCTTTGTCAGTTATGTGTGGAATTTAGGTGGGAGGAAGGGCTTATTAATATCTAAGTGATATAGTCTTTTTCTGAATTACTCAGGTCTTGTCCTTGCTGATGGTAATGAGTCTGTGTTACATAACAGCTGCACAAGGTAATATAATGAATCCCTATTCAACAGGTTCTGTGGAGCAATTATCACCTGTGTCTGATCACGCTTAGCTTTGCAGTAATGAAATGCAGGTCATTAGCACATTACCAATAAGTGCAGTTACAATACATCACTGAGTCTTTTATCAGTTTTCGGGCCAAACTCTCAGCAGCTGTCACTTTTATTGACATAAGTCGAAGTCGTTATCACATTGATGAATCCACAAGCCAGCTTTGGGTTTTTCTCCACTTGGAGTCATTGCAGGCCACCCCCTACACCACTTTATTTCTTTCTTTTTTACAATTTCCAGAAATTTAACAAATATATAAGGCAAAATCTGGACATAGATTTTTAAATATTGTTCTTTTTAACTTAGTTACTCGAATAGCAGGATTTGTGCTAGAATGTATTTTATGAAGGATATGAATAGATATGGTATTATTTAGTGACTTACATCCTCTGTTATTTGCCAGAAAACCACAAATTTTATGAGAAACAGAGGCAGAGGTAAGGCAGACTGCTGGCATTGCATGCATTCAGGAGTCATTGCTGGTACTAGCAGTAGCCAGCACCAGTATGGGACACTTCAGACGCCCATGAGCTGAAGGCCCATGCCTGTCCTTGGCATATTAGTAGAGTGGCGGTCCTTGCCCTGCTTTATCCATTTACATGTGCCCTCTCTGTGCCCCCTTGTCAGTCATTGTGTGTAATTTGGTGTTTTCAAGGGTGGCAGGTATGTACCTCTGCAGCATCATCACCACTTAAAGTACCTTATGAAAAGAATAATGCCCCTGTGGATAGGAATGAAGATTTGGAATGGCTAACCAGGTAATGCATATGATATATATATATATATATATATATATATATATATATATATATATATATATATATATATATATATATATATATATAGTCTTCCAATACATCTCTCAAACATCATTAGTAATCTGTTTGCATTTTCTTTCCTTTGCAGGTTCATCCATCTTCTGACACTGACTTCGCTTCACGAGCAGAACGACAAGTGAGAGTGTGGGTATGTGGCCATTCCTACATTCACTGGGCTGCCAGCCATGCTTCCGTAACTGAAAACCACTACAACTTGAGCTCCCCCACATCTACTGTGAAGGTATACTGGATTTCAAGAAGTATGCATTGGAGCGGAGTACTGCAGTTGTTGGAAGAGAAGTGTTCCATCTAACCTGAGCCCAACATTCTTGTGCTGCACATTTTAGGGAATGATGTCATCAGTCAACCACTTGGAAGGCTACGGTTTCAAATCAGAGCAATTTTTGAACACCTGCAATCATAGTGGCCACATTGTCATTTTGTGTGGTTTGACATAATTCCTCACCAGATATGGAAAACAGCAAACAATCAATGGGCAGCGCACAAGGCCAGACATTTACAGAATGGGTTCATGCATGGCTTGATGCACAGGGTCAGTGGATTTACAATCTGCCATGACAGCATCACCACAGAAGATGTTCACCTGTTCAGAAGGGATGGCATTCACCTAACTGAGGAGGGCATTTCATTGTTCTTGACTGACCTCCATAATGGCATGAGGAGAGCTATGCATGATTGGTAACATGCAGCTTGTGAGAAGAATGAAAAACACCGATGATCAGTATGGTAAGTAAAACTCTATTGTTATATTTATGAACACTGTTGTCACTACTTCCAACACAGGAAAAGAAGTGCTAGGGAACTTGTACACATGCTGAGTAACACTTAATTTTCAGACTCTAAAACTATCTGTATGCTGTGCACTGGTACAACTTTTGCATTTGCTTATGAATTGTGTGGTGTAAAATATATTTTTCTGAGTTTGGCAAATAACTGTGTTAAGGAGCTGGTGAAAATGCAGAGAAAGAACTACTGTTTCAGGAGTGTGCTACCACGTACAGTCGAATATGTCTGTAACCATCCTGCAATACTTTTTTTTCTGCTTTTGTTAGGCATGTGTAGAGTTTAGATAGCAGGAAGGGCTTAGTAATACAGAGCTTGATCCCTTAGGTCCATTGCTGAATGGACACATGAAAAGAGAAAAGGCATAGGTAAGGCAGACTACTGACACCGAAGAAGGTTGTGAGACTGTAGTGGTATCAGCTCTCTGAGTGGATAGCTAGCACAGGTATTGGACAGATCAGATGGCCTTGCATGCCACTGAAGTCCCATGCCTGTCCTGGGTTCATTAGTGGAGTGGCGGTCCTTACCTTGCTTTTTCTCTTTACATATACCCATTCAGCAGTAATACCTCATTTTGAAGAACATGATAAAAGAACTGTGCCTTTACAGTCTATGCATGTACAGATATCAAAGTTTGTTTGTTTTGGACTTAGGTTATGGAAATTATGATTTTTTTCATATTTTGGTACATAACTTTGCAAGGGAGCATCTGAATGTGCTAAGTAATGCCTCATTTTGAAGACAGTATTGATAGTTTCAAATTGGTTAAACAACTGCGTCTGCATGTTGTACACATGTACAGATAACAAAGTTTGTTTTGGACTTAGGTTATGAAAATTATGATGTTTTCATATTTTGGTAAATAACTTTGCAAGGGAACATGTCAGTGTGCCATGTAATACATCATTTTGAAGACAGTGTTACTCCTTACAACATGGACAAGGAACTGTGTCTGTGCACTGTAAACATGTACAGATATCACAGTTTGTTTAGTCTTGTAGGATTATGAAAATTAGACATTTCCAACACTTCTCATTATTATGCCCATATCTTTGCAAGGGAGCATGTGTTGACACAAATGATGTATCATTTTGAAGCTGACATGGAGACACACAACGTGTACACTGATATGTAGCCTCTGTCTGTTACAGGTGATGAGATATTATCCATTGTTTATAAATTATGAGAAATATTATATTAATCCTATTTCTGTGAATATCTCCATAAAGGAGCATCACACAATAACAGTTAAGGTATCATTTTAAAGCTGACACCCATACAAACACATTAAATATAAATTATATCGGTCTACATGGTACATTGACCAAGATATTGTGCTTTCCTTTTCCAAAAATGTAAAAAATATGCACAATATCAGCATTCCTTGCCAAATATTTAATAATGACTTTGATACGCACTTACACTGTTGGAAAGGTCAGTGTCTGCTGAACAACTTTCACATATTCATTTTTAGTCTAGCTCTTACGGTTAAAAGAGTTATGAACATTTGTTTTCTGTATGGTATTACAGATGTTTGCATTATGTCAGATTTTTGCCTCATAATTTTGGTCTGTTGCTCATAAAATTTGTGGTTTTCTGGAAAAACACTGGGATGATCGGAGATTTGAAGTCACTTAATAATGACCTACATTTGAGTTGCAGACTTCAAATCCTTCAGTAGATATATGTTAAAACAAATCATGTTACTCTATCAACTTTTTAAGTATACAAGAGCAATATTTAAAATATGTCCCTATTTTTGGGCCTATGTCCAGCCATTTTGTTAGGCTTTGTCCAGATTTCTTGCACTAAGAGGTTGAGAGATATGGCTGTAAACTAATTTGCTCTTCCTGTTTTAACTTACAGTTTTGGGGTAAATGACTGATCCCAAGAAGTATCGGATCAGTTTGACAGGAAAACAGGAAAAATGCTTCACATTTATCAAATGATGTATAAAAATCAGTGTATACCAAAATTATACATTCCCCATTCTGAACGCAGTATGGACCTCCTCCAAACTGATTATGGATATAGATCTGCTTACATATTTGCCAACCTCACAAGATCCAAATTTAGAGAAAGTTTTAAAACATGAGGAGAGCAAGTCTAAGATGACTTTGCTGCTTAGTTTAGCAGAAGCAGATCAGTGTTAAGCGAGAATGGAAATCAAACCAGAAGTTGACAAAATCAGACAGCAAATGAATGTGCCAAAAAACAAAAGAAAGAATATAAGAGAAGGATCAGATGAGAAGGCAAGAAATGTGTAAAAGGCTTGAGTATAGCTGCAAGTACGAAAACACCTGTAGCAACCTCATGTCAGTCAGGATCTGACTCAGGAATGGTTAAGGAGAGGTGAATTTAAATCAAAAGATGAAAAGTTAATATTGGTGGCCCAAGATAATGGACTACCTACATACTGGTTTACAAAGTCCATTGAACATTTGAAGAAACAGACATATGCAGGTTCTGAAATACAGAACTGGAAAAAGTTATACATCTTGTTGCTGGGTGCAATACACTAATGGCAGAGGGATTTACTATCAAAATCCTGAACGCAGATGATCTGCAGAAAGGATATCAGATGGCAGATGGTCGATTGCTGTGTTGTTGAACATCGTTAGTTCATATCAGTGAATGTCACTGTGCATTCGCTGATATGAAGTTGATCTAAGGACTAGAGATCATAGTACAGTGTGGACTGGGACAGTCATCCCTT
>NC_056732.1:1239132160-1239187160 GCF_019279795.1 Protopterus annectens | reverse complement strand
CCTCAAGTGTTTGGCAGTGCTCTGTACAGACTCAGACACCATGAGTGACATTTGTCCTGTAAAAGGAATATATATGGAAACAGCTCCAGTACTTAGTAATAATGACCATCCCTCCTGGCATGTCTAAAGGTTATTTCCTTGTGCTTTCTCCTATTAACCTGGTGAAGTTGGGCATTCTGAGGCAGTGTGGCAACTGCCTCATGTACACAGACAACCCTCTCCTCTTACCTCCCAACACTCAGACTTGTGAGAGATGTACTTATATATCCAAATTGGAAGCCATGCAGTCTCAAGCCAAGACTGGAATAGCTGGTCAAGAGGAGAAGGTCAACACCTACACCACACCACATGCAACACATAGCCCTCCAAAACACCCACCATCACAGCTCTCACATAAAAACACAAACCACACACCCACCTTCTTGCAGGCTGTCAATAGAAATCTACTCAAACAGCACAGACCTTCAAGGATGAAATGCACTTAACCACCACAACACAGCACAAACCACAAGACACATAGCTCACCTACACAGTGTGCCCCTCAACCTAAGCCCTTAAGGCCTTGCCCAATACACTAGTCATAAGTGACTTGATAGTGAGTGCGATGCCCATGCACTGGCCCAGTAGTCAAGGAGCCTCATCCTCACCATTAGCACCAGTAAGGGGCACGCACATTGGGAAGGATAACAAGCACACACACAACAAAGTACAATTTCCCTTAAGAGCACACAGAGATCACAGTCAGTCTAGGGCTGGTATCTTACTTTCTCTCCAGATCCCCAATAAGACTCCCCACTGGCACAGTTATAAGGTCCAGATATCAGCCGAGTAGTCAAGCCAAAACCTCCAGTACTCTCTGTCCAACCAGTGCTTTGTGTCCCTGCCCAAGTAGCTGACACACATACACTCTGAAATTTGGTTTATGTACAAACACACAGACACTCCTGGGGAAGGCTGGCACAGGTTCCCCAGCTATGCCCCCTCCTGCCAGGCTATAAGGTAGTAATCACTGCCACCAACCACTCTTATCAACTACTAAGGCCCTTCCCAAAGGGTGACCAATTACACTGTGTAATATTGCTGTTATCCAAATAGTAAATGTGACCCAGGGCTAAAGCTATTGGAGTGGCTTGAACAGTATCACCAAATGCATGCAATGTACTCTAAGAGCTTAAATTACCTTTACACAAAACAGCCGCAGCTGAAAGGTTTAAAAATATTTAATAATAAATAATAAAAACAACAGACAATACTTATTACTTCATCACAATGAGATTACAGAGTTCATAAATCACAGGAAAATGCTTTAAAATAATATTCTAGAATATTCTGACATAAATAGAAAACAGCTAGACTAATCTGGCTATTTCTAGCTGTCTCTAAGAGAAATCACTGTTCTAAATACATTTCTTACTTAAAGAGCAAAGCAAGTGCTGGGAATGTTGTCACCTTTATACAAAATCCTAAAATACTCTCTCTTTCTCTCTGGGAAAGTCTTACATTGATAACAGAGTACTGCTGGATCATTTCAGATTACATAATTCTTAACAGTTATGATTTAGTTTCCCAGGCTCACAGAAGCTCTAAATTTATATTTCTTATTAAACTGCACTTGGCTAGGAAGCCACAGCAATAAAATACATTATACATGTAAAACCTTAGTAATTATCTCTTAAATCAAGACAATAGAAAGAATTTCCTGGCCCAGACATCCTGTCTCTGAACTTGAAATCAAACAGTCATGCAATGCTTGACTTATCAGCTTTCTTCCAGCAGGGTGCACTATAGTTACATTTTTGAAGCTCAGTGCAACATATAGTTTAATGATAGCATAAAGTTCTCTTTGCATTTGTAAACCAAGCCTATGGATTATATTAATATTTACAAATGACATAGAATTATCTACAAAATTCTACCTAGTTAGGCTGGCAGTCTTCGCAGTGAGGCACACTGATGTCCCACACACTAGGCTGAATAAGGAGAAGGTAACAGTCAGCTGTCTATCAGGTGTCAGAATCCGACTCATAACACACGCACTCAGGTCACTGCACAACAAGTACAAGTATGACTCTCTCACTGTCCATATGGGTGTGAATGACCTGAGACACACCTCCCTGGACTACATGGAGGAGCTCTTGGATTATGGGCCCCAGGCAGGTATGACCCTAGCCTTGAGCAGCATCCTACCATCACCCAGAATGATACCGCAGTACAAGCAGAAAATGATTGACTTCAACAATTGGCTAAGTTTCTGGTGTCATTCTAAGGGGATCCAGTATCTGTCTGCTTGGGATGATATGATTGACAGACCTTAATGCTTTGCCAGAGATGGCTTACATCTGTCAAGCCTGGGTTTCTGGATACTGGCTAAGGCTCTTGCCATCCCTATAGTGCCTTTTTTAGGTGATGTTCCAAAGACCAAATTACCACAGTAACAGCTATAAAGAAATGCAATCTGAGGGTCATGCTGTTCAACACTAGAAGTCTAAATCTCAAGATGCACTTGCTTGAAGCACTCCTGTGCTGTAATGGAGTCCTGGTTTAAAGCAGCAGAAAGCACCCCTGTGCTACCAGGCTATAACTCATTCCACACCTTTCAGCCCCAGAACATGGACCGAAGCTCCAAAGGTGGTGGTGTCTCCATATTCATAAAGGATATGGACATCTCCAGACCATTAGCCTGGCATAACACATCTGAGATACTTCAGGTACAACTAACATTGGGTAAGATGGTGATTCAGGTCGTAGCCTGCTATAGGTCCCCAACCATGTCCCAAGACTCTCACTCCACGTTCCTACACACCTTGGAAACTATTAGGGTCCAACCCAACACCCTCATACTAGGTGACTTCAACTACCCCTCCATCAACTGGGAAAACTACTCACGCACAATGCATTGGCCCAACATTTCCTGGAATTCATCAATTCCAGTGCCTTGGACCAACTCATTCTTACCTCCACTAGAGGAAGCAACATCCTTGACCTGATTATTACTAACATGGGCAACCATTGCTCTACACCAATAGTCAATTCCTCCCTGGTTAGATCTAACAACAAACTAGTCACCATGGAAATCTACATCTCACCCACACCCCCCACTGAGCAACCACCATGAAAATCTTCTCCAAGCCTGACTTTGGGCTCCTAAAAACAGAGGTGGCTAACTTCACAGCACCCATGTCAATGGAAAATAGATGCATGATTGATGAATCATACAACAATGCACTGTATGAACACGTACATAAATGCATGGAACTAGCCATACCCAACAGAACCAAGATAATCTCCTCCAAAAAAGGGAAGCCAATCTGGTGGTCCCCTGCCATTAATAAACTCTACAACAGAAGGAAGAAACTGTTGCAGAAAAAGATGAAGTCCTAAGACTGGAAAAACTCCCTTATTAGCCTCAACAAAAAGTTGAGATCCTGCATCAAAACCTCTAAAGCCAGCTATGAAGGCAGAATTGCAGCAGAAACTAAAAACAACCACAAAGCCTTCTATAGTTATATCAAGAATCTCCATGGCAATACCCAGGTTTGCTCTGAGTTACTGCACAATGGTGCCTCCTATACTGAGCCAACAGATATTTCCAACATAGTGGCTGACAGATTCAGTGCCAACTTTACCCCCCCAAAGGACCAATCACAATATCGGATGAATGCCAGGTACCCAGCATTATGGCAGCACAGGTTAAAGCTGCATTGTCCAAGGTCAAGAATACAGCTTCCATGGGACCCAACAATATCCCTGGATGTGTTCTATGTGAACTACAAAGTGAACTGGCACCAGATCTGTGTGCCCTGTTCAATCACGGCCTCACCTCAGGCTTTGTCCCTACCAAATGGCACACTAATACAGTCATCCCTTTCCATAAAGGGGGAGTGACTATAGACCCTGGGAATTATCGCCCCATTAGCTGACAAGTCTGATATGTAAGGCTATGGAGTGCATCATCATGGACCTAATTAACAAGGATATATAGGGAATCTCCAAACTCTAGATCCCATGCAATTTGGTTTTGTGAAAGATAGATCATGCCCGCTCAACCTGGTTGACTTCTTTGAGTCAGTCACCAGAACTGTGGATGAGGGCAAGGCTGTTCACACAGCCTACCTCGATCTGGCCAAGGCCTTTTGATACCATTCCCTACTTAGGAATTATTGATAAACTCACCAAATTAGGCATCAACCCCTATATCACTAGGTGGATTGTAAACTGGCTCACAGATAGAACCCACAGTGTGAAAGTAGCAGACTCCAAGTCAGACTTCCGACCTTTCATAAGTGGAGTCCCACAGGGATCAGTTCTGAGTCCTCTTCTGTTTGGCATCTACTTCTCAGAAGTCCAGGCCAACACAGATGGACTCTGGCTGACCAAGTTTGCAGACAACTGCAAACTGGGAGCCATTATTAACTCCCCAAGTGATGTAGACATCCTACAGAAAGGCCTCACTGAGACCAGTGATTGGTGTCAAAACCATGGCCTTAAGCTTAATTCCAAAAAAATGCGTTGTCATACCCTTTAGGAAAAACTAATTTCCTACTAATTACCACATCGATGGGAACCCACTGAACACTGTAGGAGTTATAAGAGATCTGGGGACACAGGCTGACAGCAACCTCTCCTTCGACCACCACATTGCCACTGTGTCAGAAAGTCCTTCTGTGTGGCACATCTCATTACTCAGGGTTTTGCATCCATAGGTTCATAGGTAGGTACTAGGCTATTAGCCCTAGGGCCTATATAATTACACAAACTCCACTCCACAATACACACCTAGATCCTGATCCAAAAACAATAAAAAAACAGCAAAATCTTCAAATTAGTCAGGAAGGAAAAAAGGAACAAAAGTCAAATCAAAAGCATTTTTTTTTGATTTGACAGAAGACAATACATGGTAATTTGGGTTTAGAATTTGATGATGAATACAGGAGGGAAAAAAAGTAATATTCTTTGATTGGGAGGGTAAAAGAACATGGTAAAATTGGTAAAATCAAATATACATAGGATATTTATAGATGGTAATCATACCTTCATGCATCTAGTTGCATATATGTAATCACTTGAACATCTCCCTTAAGGGAATTGGCAAGGGTATCTAGATTATTCTAGATTCAAGAAAAAACAAACAAAGGGAAAATCACATGGATATAATATATTTTTGAAAAGAGGGCAAAGTGTGAATATTTTAGAAAATGCTTTTATGAAGGTAAAAAAAAAAAGGAGAATAATATGGATAAAGGAATAAATGTAGGGTGAATATCACCATTATTATAAATATCATCTGGCAACCAGTGATAAAACTTGTAAGGGTCTCTACATATAATGTAAAAAGGAGAACATAATAGATGGGATAATTTTGGATTATGAAATTTTTTTGTGAAAACAAAGGTGTTGATGCATTTGTTTACAAAACCTTTATAAAAAAATAGAAAAAAAAGAAAGAAATTGGGAGATATGGGGAAATTGTAATGCCAAAATTTTGTTTTTACCAAGACCACTAAGAAAATTTTCAAGAGAAATTGGTAAGAGATTGCAGTGTTAGGAATATAGTTAGAACAATTAATTATATTAACAACATTATATTAACAGTAAGAGATTCACAGTAAGAGATAGTTAAAGTGAGCTGAGTTGTGTATGCTTTACACTGTCCTGTATTATATATATATATATGAAAACTAAAAAAAAGGAAAGTTACAGGGTTAGGTTAGGTGTTAACAGACATAACATAAAATAAAAAAAAAAAAATTAAATTTATTGCCACACATTTTAGTATTTGATCAAGTGTTTATTTGCTTCATTTTTAACAATTAGAAAGTGTGAAATGTCTTTGTAATGATTGAAATAAAATGATTAATATATATAAATATAAGGAAGTTTTTTTATTTTGATTTTGAATAACAATATGACCCTGTGGACTGAATAACTGAATAAACTGGAGGTGTCTGCTTTAAAACTTTTGAACATAATTGTTTAATTAATTGTTTAATTAATTGTTATGAGTATATATATATATATATATATATATATATATATATATATATATATATATATCATTCAGTGAGAATGTATACTCTGAAGGTGTAAGGTGGTTACACCTGGAGAATAAAGAGTTTGCTTTTTTTTTTTTGACTTTGGTTTGTTTTTTTTTTCCTGACTTCTCTGAGATTTTTGCTGTTTTGGTATTGTTTTGGATCAGAGAGAGTTGTTTCTAGGGCCTATATAAGCCTAGTCAAAAAGGTACCCTGGCTTTCGCCACCCAAGAAAATAATTTTCCTGTGCCCCTGTCGAGCAGAGCCACAGAAGTGATCCCCAGGGTGAATTTCCTATTTCCCATCCAGTCATCAAGATTTTTCTTGAAAAGTGCTAATGAGGAGCTCTGTTTGACATAGATAGGTAGTCTGTTCCAGAGTATAGGAAGTCTCTGGGACAGGAATCTATCCCACCAGCATGTTCTGTTTATTGTGGTGACAAGGTTTAGGTCCTTAGAGCATGTAGCTCAGAGGGATTTGGATTTCTTTAAGTAGAGCATGTCCAACAGCTCTGGGTTTAACATAGCTTTGTATGTTAGGCAGAGATCACCTCTGAGTAGGAGATATGCGAAGGAGTAAAGCTGGAGTTTTTTGAGACGGTCTGCATAGGGCATCTATTTGAGGCCAGTAATCCTCTTTGTGAGGTATTTCTGTGGCCTTTCCAGTTGTTGCAGATATCTTGTGAGGTACATACCAAAAGGGTCATTGTACTCTATAATGGGTCTAATGAGTGCTGAGTAGAGGGGAACAATGACCTCTTTTTTTCTGGATCAAAACCCTTTTGTGATGAGGTGAGCCACGTACAAGGATTTCCTGACCACTGTGGTGATGTGATTATCAAAGGAGAGACTACTGTCCACCTGTGTCCCAAGGTCTCTTATCACACTTTTGGTGTTAAGTAGACTACCACTTATGTGGTAGTTCATGGGTACAGAGTTTTTACCAAAGGGGATAACAATACACTTTTTGGCATTGAGCTTCAGGCCATGGCTTTGACACCAGGCATCTGTCTCAGTGAGGCCCTTTTGTAGTATGTCCACATCATTTGGAGTTTTGATTATGGCTCCTAGTTTGCAGTCATCTGCAAACTTTGTTAGCCAAAGACCTTCTGTGTTAGCCTATACTTCAGAGAAGTAGATGCCAAACAGGAGAGGACACAGGACTGAACCCGGTGGTACTCCACTTGTCACTGGTCTGAAGTCGGATTTGGAGTCTGCTACTTTCACAGTGTGGGTTCTGTCCATGAGCCAGTTGGCAACCCATCCTGTGACATAGGGATTTATACCTAGTTTAGTGAGCTTAAATATAATTCCAGAGTGGGGGATGGTGTCAAAAGCCTTGTTGAGATCTAGATAAGCTGTGTGAACCACCTTACCCTCATCTGTGGCTTAGGTAACTGCTTCAAAGAAGTCAATCAGGTTTAGGAGACATGATCTGCCTTTTACAAACCCGAACTGGGTAGGGTCCAGAGTTTGGAGATTACAAATGTCTTTATTTATGAGTACCATGATGATACGTTCCATGGCCTTGCAGACCAGGCTCATCAGGCTAATGGGGCTGTAGTTCCTGGGGTCCATCATGGCTCCCCTTTGTGAAGTGGGATAACCATCGCAGTGTGCCATTCAGTGGGCAAAAAGCCTGAGGTGAGGCTATGATTGAACATGGTACTTAGGTAGGGTGCCAGTTTATTCTGTAGTTCATGTAGAATGCAGCCTGGGATATTGTCAGGTCCCATGGATGCTGTGTTCTTGGCTTTGGAGAGTGCGTTTTTTATTTATGCAGCCGTGATTACAGGAACTTTGCATTCTTCTGGTATAGAGATGGGCCCTCTAGGGGGTGAGAGGGGGGGTAAAGTTAGCACTGAACCTATCTGCCAGGATGTTGGCAATATCAGTTGGTTCTACATATTTAGTGCCATTGTGTTGTAACTCAGAGCAGATCTGAGTGTTGCCATTGAGATTCCTGACATAGCTATAGAATGTTTTGTGGTTGTCTTTAGAGTCAGTGGCAATTTTGTTTTCGTAACTAGCTTTGGAGGATTTTATGAGGGATCTCAGCTTCTTACTGAGGTTGACCAGGGAGTTCCTCCTGTCATGGGATTTTACTCTTTTTTTTGCAACAGTTTCTTTCTTCTGTTGTAGAGTTTGTTTATGGCAGAGGGCCACCAGATTGGCTTCCTTTTTTTTGGAAAATAGCATCTTGGTTCTATTAGGGATAGCACAATCCATGCACTCGTGTAAATTCTTATAAAGTGCATTTGTGTATGATTCAGCAGTTGTACCTCTATTGTCCGTCTGCATGGGTGTCATGAAGTTTGCTACTTCTGTCTTAAGAAGTGTGAAGTTGGCTTTGGAGAAGTTTTTTATGGTGGTTTCCCTAAATGGGGGTGGGCTTGGGATGTGGATGTCTAGGGTGATTAGCTTGTGGTTGGATCTGACCAATGAGGAAATGACCTCTTGTGTGGAACACCGGTTGCCCATGTTGGTAGTGACCAGGTCTAGGATATTGCTGCCCATGGTGGGTGTGTGAATAAGTTGATCCAAGGCGTTGGAATTTATGAATTCCAGAAAACGTTGAGTAAAATAGTCGGTACATGAGTAGTTTTTCCAGTTAATGGTGGGGTAGTTGAAATCGCCCATTATTAGAGTGTTGGGTTGTATCCTAATACTTTCTAGTGTATCATGAAATGAGGAGTGGGAATCCTGGGGCATGGTGGGGGGTCTGTAGCAAACTGCAATTTGGATTGTGGTCTTGCCCAGAGTTAGTTGCACTTGGATAATCTCGGATGCATTATGCTGTGCAACTAGCCTGGAGGTGTAGATATCCTTAATGAATATAAACACTCCTCCACCTTTAGTGCTTCGTTCCAGGTTAGATGGCCAAAGGGTGTGGTATGAATTATAGCCTGGTAACACAGGGGTGCTCTCTGGAGCTTTGAACCAGGCCTCTGTCACTGCACAGATGTCGATGTTCTCCATTTTAAGTCGTGCCTTGAGTGAGTGCATTTTGAGATTTAGACTTCTAGCATTAAGTAGCATTACCCTCAGATTTTGCTTGCTTGTACCTGTTATGGTGGTGAATTTGTCATTTGAACCTTGCCTAAAAAAAAGCACTATAAGGGTGGTAAGAGAAGAAAGAAGTCATCATCTCACTACTTTTCCCTCATTAGGCCAATCATTGAGTATAATGCCCTATTTGGCATGAACCTCACTGGACACATGCTACAGCTGAAAAGGCCACAAAAGTACCTCACAAAGAGAATCCTAGGCCTTAAACACATGTCTTACATGGACAGACTCAAAAAACTCCAGCAATTCTGTCTTATATCATCTACTAAGAGGCGAACTCTGCTTGACTTACAAAGCCATGTCTGACTCAGCTCTATTAGAAATGCTACATCTAAAGAAATCACAATCCCTCCACACTACACACTCCAGAGACCTCAACCTCATTACCACAATCAACAGAGCATGCTGGAGGGACAGGTTCATAACCCAGAGACTGCCCATGCTCTGGAATAGACTTCCCATACATGTCAAGCAAAGCATCTCACCGGCTCTCTTCAAGAGTAATCTTGATGAGTGGATGGGAAATAGAAAGTTCACCCCAGGGATCACTCCAGTAGCTCTACTTGATAGAGGAACTGGGAACTAACGTCAGGCAGCACAATGCCAGGGCACTTCTATGGGCTAGGCTTGGAAAGGCTCCAGGGCCATTAACCTAGTACAAACCTATGAATAAATCCAGATGTAATAAGTCTTATTGATGCAAGCTGATAGATAACAAAGAGCAGGAATGGGTTATTAAATTGGTACTACTTATCCACCTGGGTTGAATGAGCATTGGTAGAAGATGATTTTTTTAAACTTTTTATGTAACAATTTGAAAATGTATTTGTTCATATACTTTTTTGAATGTTTTCATTTCTTATATTTAGGCTCGGCTATTTCTTTAAATAATGTCCAGTTCTTATGATCATGTGAATTGGTTTCTTTTAAATGTGCACATAGATTGTAATTCTTTTAGTATGCCCTGATGAGGCCGCTTGTTTGAGGAGAAACCATGTGCTGTTTTTTGAGTGTAGAGTATTGAACTGGTTAACTAAATATGTGTATAAAGAAGAACATCAAGCAGGAATCACAAACCATTTAACCAGGTGGCACAGATGCCTTGATAACTGTTGTTTACTTTGATAGGGTCATTTTCCAAAGTTATGAACTTCTGTTTATTAAAGATTATTTTAATAACAAGGAACTTGGCATTGTCTTTAAACTTTGTGGTTAAGTCTGAATTATTTAGTTTTTCTTTTCTTTTTTTGGGGATCTTTGTATTACCAAAAAATTAGATGAAAGTGTTAATACAACCATGTACTATAAGCTATTTTTCAAGAATAAATTTTTGTCATATGACAGTTGCTATTTGAATAGTATAGTCAGAAACTCTCATGAATCCGTACATCTTAGATGTTCAAATTTTTGTAGAATGTGCAGATTTTTGCATCATATTTTTGGTCTGTTCCATAAAAAAATGTGTGATTTTTCTGGCAAATCACTGAGGACTGAAGTTTCAAAATAATGGCATACATTAGAGTTTAAGACTTCATGTTCTTCAGAAAATGTATACTAACATAAATCGTGTTATTGTAGGAACTTTTTAAGTTTATAAGAGTATCCCTATTTCTGTTCCCATTATTTTAGTCCTTGTCCTGATTTCTTAAATTAAGAGGTTGAGTATGCCAGAATTACGGTTTATGAGATTCTGATAAATTATGAATATGGGTTAGTGCCTGAACTTATTCACCATTTTTCCTCAGAGGTATAACACAATATTTACTTCATGTTAAATTGTTATTAAAGTATTTTGTACTGTCTTGTGTGCTGGAAGTTTTCTATAGAGACACACACTTTCACACACATATATGCACATGCTCACATATATAAACTGTGTGAGGCTTTGTGTTGTGTTTTGACACTGACTGTACATTTACACACATTCAGGCATTAACACTCAAACTGGATAATATATATTGACACAGCTCCGTTACAAATTGTAGGAATTTCTCCTGTTCACTTGCTGAGTTAATGAAGTTATGCGCTGAAATTCACAGGAAAGTATGAAATTCTTGAAAATTAATTGTGGGCAATTATCAGAGATGCTGATATGAGGGTTGCCATGATAGGAACAAACTACTCTCATCAGTGTAATGATTGTTAAGGTATATCTCTTAATTTGATGTCTTCTGAACAGTTTGAAAAGTTATCAATACTGATATGATTTTCATGGCCTGTCTGTTAATTCATGAGGTACCACTCTGTGGACCTGAAACAACAGAGTTTAATGCAATGGGATAATTCCATTTAATGCCTGTATACTGTTTCTTAGTCATCATGACTTAATAACTTAATAACAGCTTGCAACCAATTAGACTGCAGCAACATGAATATACTCGATTTTTTATAAATTTTCTGAGTTGTCACTAAACAACTCAAAAACTCATTGCAACCTTTGGAAAAAGAAAAAAACACAGCTTAACATGTTACAAGTTGATATTAAACAATTTTGAAAACAAACTCTAAAAATGACAAGCACCCAAAATGTATTATTATTATTATTATTATTATTACTATTATTATTATTATTATTATTATCATTAAGCAATTTTGAACACAATCACACATAGCATAGTTTCACAAACTGAGTAAACTCAAAAAACAAAAATGAAACACCAAATTGGGTGTGTTCCGGACCAACAGGTTACAGTTTCCAAGTGCGATAGAAAATTAATGAAGTAAGATGCCAAGAATATCAAAAGTTCCACTTTTTATTTTAAGCTCTAAAACTCAGGCTTTTCGTCAGCAACACGCCGAGTTCTTCAGAAATAACGTAAAACAATTTAAACTCAACCACATGATTTAATTACAGCCTTTGAAAGTCACCTGATACACCTCATTCACTCAAATCATTCAGCTTATAATCTGTCCCACATTCATAACTCTAATATAAATGCTCATTTTTAAAAAACATTCATATACAATATCATATACAATATCAAATACACAAGTTATATCGTAACCCATGTGTATTGATAAAAACCAATACAGATTGACAAAACAATTCTACATGGTGTCGTACACCGCAAAAATAAAAACATGTTGATTCATGTGGGTTAATGCGTAAAAAATGCATAAAAAATGCAGCTTGTAAGCCATCTAATAAAACTCACCCTGGCCGGCAATTCGGTTTAAATCACAACTGGTATATTCATAAATAACATATCGATCTTGGCCGATGTACCATTTTGCTGCCAAATTAAGTATTCACAATTAGATAAATAAATATAGAATGATAAACAATCAGATACAACTTACCCTGATCAGCAATACAAATAATTCACAACTTTGCATATACCATATCAGTCTTGGCCAATACTACGGCTACTGCCAAGAAATATTACAAAACAGACTTTTCCGGTGTAACACTTTGCTGTCTTGGAACCACTCTTAGGTGGAGTTATTGTCTCCCCCCCTTATTTAAAGACACAGTACTATGGCTCAAAAGTAAGTAAATAAATGACCATTTTAAAAACTGTTGAATACTTTCTCAATAGTAGCAACTGTAAAAGTTTTCAAAATGGCTGAACACCCATTAAACTCATACAACCCGTTCCATCTAGGTAAAGAAACTCATCATCTACCCACACGGTAACAACCAATAAGTATTTGATAATGTTGACAAAAAATACTTATCAAACAAATACACATAAAAATAATTTAACTAAAAAACTATTAAACTAATAACAAACTAAAAGTTATCAAAATAACCTGCCTGTGCTAAACTATTTATAAACCAAATAAAATCCATTAAATCATAGTTAGATAGTTAAAATCAGAATCTAATAAAGCAACCAAAAACATTCTGTCATGCTGGTAATAACACTTATTATATAGGTTCCAGCCATAACCTATAGGGTGGTGTGAAAACCTTATCTATTCAACTGTTTTAATTTTAAAAGGCATGTTAAAACCAAAGAGCCATTAATGCCAGGTGTATGACACGCATCCAATCTTAGTTGTCATACCAACTCTCTATATTCCAACAGAAGAGATAAAGGACCTCCCCTACCATCGGATTTAACCTGGTCTATAACATAAAACTGAAAGGAATGATTTGGGTTTTCCAAAACATGTTTGGCTAAGGCATTTTCCTTCTTGCCTTTTCTCATGGCATATAAATGTTCATAAATGTGTTCTTGTAATTTTCTCTCGGTTTTCCCGACATAGAACGCTGAACAACAAGAACATCGAGCTATATATACCACTTGTGAACTTAGGCAATTGTATCTTCCCCTACTAAAATATACTGAATCTCTTATTGTATGTCTAGAGCCTGTCTTAATGTAACTACAGTACCGGCACATATTGCATTTAAACATGCCATTCCGGGAACTGAATGACGGTGTTTTCCTCTGTAAGATACCCTTAAGATTAGAACTCCTTCTAAATACTATTCTTGGACGTTCTACAATGGACCTGCTCAATGAATCATCTTGGAGTATTAAATTCCAATTTTTCAATATAATAGAAAATAAATCCTTAGCATCTATACTATACGTCAATATAAAACTATAAAACATAGTAGTAGCTGGAACTCTGGGCATACCAATGGTATCCTGCACCACGGGATCTAGGCTCAAAATTGAAACGGAGGAAATAGCATAGTTGACAGCTTACAGCCATCTAAAAAAAAGATTTATACTTTACAAGTTGCTTCATCATGATTACACAATGACAGATGGTAAACTGTCAAACTCTTCTTTACAACTGGTGCCCCTAAAAGTTAACTTGTGGGGCAGTCCCCCAATCTTTCCAACCCTTCCTATGGCTCTTTAAGAAGCATACTGCAGATCTGCCAGTTTTAGATCATAATCTGTAGTTAATGAGACATACCAGAGCAAAATATTACGTCACTTTATTTTGCTTTACATTTAGCAGTCTCCAAGTGTGCTTCATGTTTTTCCATCAGTTTACAATATATTTGTTTTTGCATAACCACTTTGCTAAATTTGAACAACAGTCCCTGTATCACATTAATCTCATCACAATAAGTGCAGTTTAGATTAGTACAGGAACATTTTGCTTTTTATCTAATCCTGATAGGTTCATTTTTAACATTTGTAGTACCATACATTGTTCAGGATTGTGAGCTTATTCCTGTTGCAAATGTTCAAGCCTAGTAAATAAGTCAAGGTATTTTCCAGAAATCTGAAATGAGACATTAGCATTAACTGTTTTATCAATTTTAGTCATTCAGCGATGTATATAACACTTTGCTTTGTTAGGCATAACTGACTGCACTGCACAAATTTGTCAACAATTACCTTTACAAATATGAAAATCTGAATCTTATTCTTTGTCATTCTATAAATCTTTGACTTCAGTAACATAAGGATCTGAATCCTATCCTCTGTCAGTTGATGAATCTTTGACTTCACTGGCACTGGAATCATGTGAATCTGAGAATCATGTTGAGTGTCAGCACGATGACCTCTAATTCCAGCATTTGCATCTGTAAGCTCTGGTTTGACTTTAACATATCCAGTTGTTCACAGGTTAATATGCTCAATATATTTGATTGCCCTGTTAACACAACTACAGTCAATTATATTATCTGTTCTTGCATACACAACACATTTTCTTCTATCCCAATAGTTTAATTTTTTGACAATAGTAAGTCAACAATGAAGCTTTAACCCCTGATAATGAGCCTTTCAAAGCTATCTGTTTAAATCCAAGTTCAGTTATGATATGGCATTCTCCTCTGGTATTAGTTTAAATGAGCAATGAGATATATTTATTATGTATATAAAGCTTCTTAGTCCAATGATTTTTGTAAAGACAATACTGACAAGTTTCATTACCTCATTCACACAACATGTACAACATTCACACACAAATCTGATGGAGCAAGACATTTATTTGAGACAGGCAAAATGCTGTTCATGTCATTGACTAATTTATTTGTATCAGCTGCTTAAAAATCATTGTTCTGCCTTTTTTCTCTCTCTAAACTTCCAAATTTGAGAAAAATGATTTGGTAGTCCATAGCCTGCATTTTGTATTGAGTGCTGGATGTGGTATTTTATTGTTCATAGGTTCATACTAGGCTATCTGCCCTAGGGCATTTATAAGCCTAGCCAGAGTGTGTTTGGCTTTCACCACCCATTTTAAATTAATTTTGCTATGCCCTTTTTCGAGGTTAGTATACTGTGCCTCTGTCTAACAGTGACACAGAAGTGATACCCGGGGTAAACCTACAATCTCCCATCCACTGATCAAGATTCCTCTTGAAGAGAGTCAATGTGGGACTCTGCCTAACCTGGACTGGGATTTTATTCCAGAGTGAAGGGAGCCTCTGGGTTATGAATCTGTCCCTCCAGCATGTCCTATTTATTTCAGTGCTGAGGTTTAAGTCTCTCGAGCGCGTAGCTCGATGGGATTTGGATTTTCTGAGGTGCAGCATGTCCATTAATTCCGGGTTGGACATGGCTTTATATGTCAGGCACAGATCGCCTCTGAGCAGGCAGTATGCCACTGAGTAGAACTGGAGTTTATTTAACCGGGCAGCATATGGCATCTGTTTGAGCCCTTTGATCCTCTTGGTGAGGTACTTTTGGGGTCTTTCCAGTTGCTGCAGGTGTCTGGTAAGGTACATCCCAAAAGGGGCATTGTACTCAATTATGGGCCTGATGAGGGATGAGTAAAGAGGCACGATGACCTCCCCTGATCTAGATGTGAATCCCTTCATGATTAGGTGGGCTATATAAAATGTTTTTCTCACCACTTTGGCCACGTGGTTGTCAAATGAGAGATTGCTATCAACTTGGGTCCCCAGGTCCCTAATTACTTCTTCTGTACTTAATGGATTACCACCTATGTGGTAATTTGTGGGCACTTTGTTTTTGCCAAAGGGGATGACTATACACATTTTGGCATTTAGCTTGAGGCCATGGCTCTGGCACCATTTGTCTGTTTCTATGAGGCCCTTTTGGAGGATGCTTGTGTCAGCTGGAGAGTCGATTATGGCGCCCAGTTTGCAGTCATCTGTGAACTTGGTCAGCCACAGTCCTTCCGTGTTTGCCTGTACCTCTGAGAAATATATACCGAACAAGAGAGGTCCCAGGACTGAGCCTTGTGGGACGCCACTTGTAACTGGTTTGGAGTCTGACATGGCTCCAGCAATTCTAACCATGTGGGTTCTGTCCTTGAGCCAGTTTGCAACCCATCTAGTGACATACAGGGTTTATATTTAAGCTGGTGAGCTTATCTATAATGCCCGAGTGGGGTATTGTACCGAAGGCTTTTGAGGTCCAGGTAGGCTGTGTGGACCACCTTCCTCTCGTCAATGGCCTTGGTGACTGTTTCAAAGAAATTGACCAGGTTTAAGAGGCAGGATCTGCCCTTAACAAAGCCGAACTGGGTAGGATCCAGTGTCTGTAGGTCCCCAATATCTTTATTTATGAGGTCCATGATGATCCTTTCCATAGCTTTGCAGACCAAGCTAGTCAGGCTTATGGGCGATAGTTTCCAGGATCCATTGAGGCACCACCTTTGTGGAGAGGGACCACTGTTGCTGTACGCCACTCTTTGGGTACATATCCTGTAGTAAGGCTGAGATTGAACAGTAGTTTTATGTTTGGGTTTAGCTCTTCTTGGAGTTCATGTAGGGCGCAGCCCGGGACACCGTCTGGTCCCATTGATGCTGTGTTTTTTGCTTTGGAGAGGGCGGCTGTTACCTGAGCATCTGAGATGTCAGGGGGGCAGCACTCTGCTGGGATAGATATTTGCCCTTTTGGTGGGGTGGGGGGGGAGAAGTTTGCGCTGAACCTGACAGCTAGGATGTTGGCAATGTCTGTGGGTTCGGTGTATTTTTTTGTCATTTTGGACTAATTCTGAGCATATCTGGGAATTCCCACCCAGGTTCCTAACATAACTAAAGAAAGCCTTGTGATTATCCTTAGTGTCCTGTGCAATTTTTCTCTCGAAGCTGGACTTAGATGATTTTATGAGTGCCCGTAGTTTTTTGCTAATACTGATCAGAGATGCCTTCCCTTTTTGGGATTTTGCTCTGTCATGTAGTAGCTTCCTCCTTTTATTGTATAGTTTGTTTATGGCTGGGGTGCACCAGACAGGACGTCTGCCTTTGGAGGATTGGCTCTTGGTTTTATTTGGGATTGCATGATCCATGCATTCCTGAAGGTGTTCATAGAATGCATTTATAAAGGATTCTGCGGTCTGGGCCGTATTCTCCACAGGCCCGGGGGCTTTGAAGGATTCCACCTCAGTTTTGAGGAGTGTGAAATTTGCTTTAGAGAAGTTTTCACTGTGGTTTTCTGGGCAGGGGGTGGGGTCGGGATGTGAATATCCAGTGAGATTAGTTTATGGTCTGATCTTACCAGTGAGGGATACACTTCTGGTCTGGAGCATAGAGTCCCCATGTTGGTGATGATCAGGTCCAGTATGTTTTCCCCTCTTGTAGGAGTGGTAACAAGTTGTTCCATAGCATTTGAGTTTATAAATTCTAGGAACCTTTGGGCTAGGGTGTTGGAGCTAGAGTAATGCTCCCAGTCTATGTTTGGGTAGTTGAAGTCGCCCAATATAATGGTGTTTGGAGAGACCTTCATATTTTCCAGTGTTCTCAGGAAGGCCGAGTGGGGTTCCTGGGTTTGGGAGGGTGGCCTGTAGCAAGCTATAAACTGGAAGGCAGTTTTACCCACTGTTTGTTGCACATGGATAGTCTCTGATGCTTCGTGCTGTGCCACCAACCTGGAGGTGTGGGTATCTTTGGCGAATATTGATACTCCCCCTCCTTTTGTGGTTTGGTCCAAGTTTTGGGGCTGAAAAGCATGGTATGAGGTATAACCTGGTAGTGCTGGGGTGCTCTCGGGAGCCTTGAACCAGGTTTCTGTTACTGCACAGATATCGATGTTCTCCATGCTAAGGAGAGTTTCGAGTGCATGCATCTTGAGGTTTAGACTTCTGGCATTGAGTAGCTTTACTCTTAGTTTCTTATCCCTTGTGATACCTATGGAGGTGGGTTTGTCTTTTGAGCCTTGCCTAAAAAAGGCACTATGGGGGTAGCAAGATCCTTTGCCAATATCCGAAAGCCCAGGGGTGACAGGTGCAAGCCGTCCCTAGTGAAGCAAGTTTTAATGGCTATACCTTGAAAACAGTGGTGTTTCTGAGCTGAATGTTTCTCATTTTTAACTGTGTCATCATGCTCAAGAGGAGCAGTGAAATGCATGGTTGCAGTCTTATTCAAAGCATTTTTCACACTGTATTTTGTCAACAGACTTATTTTATTATTTGCAACTTTTAGCTTTATATCAGTTTTAAACACATCCAAATCCTTGATGAGCTCTTTCATTTGTATGCTAGTTAGTTATGTAGATACAAATTTATAGATTTGACCAAAGTTAAATCTGGCTGTAACAGTAGTTTACTACTTTTTTTGTTATAATACAACAGACATTTGTTTGTCTCAGCAATAAATCATTATTTATTTACTTATTGATTGATTGATGTATTTGGCATTTGTTTACCAGGAAAGTCCAACTGGGTCATGAAGTATCCATTTTCAGTGGAGGCCCAGAGAGAAAAGCTCCAAATACATATGATTAACAGAATGAAAAACTAGACAGACATAATAAAGTCATAACATTCAAGCACAGATAAGAAAACAACACATTAGTTTGTCAGGATAAGAACTTAACAGACATAATAAAGTCATAACATTCAAGCACAAAATTTGAAAAAGCTACACATTAATTTGTCAGAATAAAAGCTC
This sequence comes from Protopterus annectens, assembly GCF_019279795.1. Classification (NCBI taxonomy): domain Eukaryota; kingdom Metazoa; phylum Chordata; order Ceratodontiformes; family Protopteridae; genus Protopterus; species Protopterus annectens. The sequence continues at coordinate 1,239,168,285 of NC_056732.1, read as the reverse complement.
AACAGACATAATAAAGTTATAGTGTTCAAGCATAAATTATAAGGAAGATAGAGCAGTATTTATATAATAGATGATTATCATAACAATTATTAATATTCTTGATGTCATGAAATATGGTAATAGATTATATTGGTGAAGGTGTAGTATAGTACGAGTACAGAAGGGTAGGGTGTGATAGAGGGGTAGTAGGAAAAGACGTGGAAAAAATATGAGTGTCACTTTAGGGGAGTGTGTGTAGAGGATGGGAGGGTAGAGTAAGTTAGTAATGGGGATAGAGAGAGTAGAAGTAGAAAAAAGTATGAAAGTACCTCAACCTGGGATCATACAGGAGCAAATCCAAGTTTTGTTGCAGTATTCTTTTATAGAGGTTTGAAGCAGTGCAGTTTAGTAACAGTTTCGATAGTTAAAGGAAGGGAGTTCCATAGTTTTGCCACAGAACAGGAGTAAAGGCTTAGGCCTGGGGGTTTGTTAGCTTCTTTACTTGTGAGGAGATGTTTGCCTTCAGATCTGAGATGTTTATATGGGATATAAAAGTTGATTAATGGGCTAAGAGCAGGACAAGCTAGGAGGTTGTGGATGATTTTGTATGACGTAATAAGTTGTAGGGGGAGTTCAACCCATGTTAGGGAATGTAGGGATTTGCAGTGATGAGTCTGATTTAGAGGGGTTGCATTTATGGCAAATTTGGCAATTTTGTTATAGCAGCTTTCTATTTTTTTCTTAGGGAAGTCTGTAAGTTGGTTAGAATTGGGGCCCCATATAACACTGAGGGCAAGAGGTAGGTTTTGGCCAGGGTAATTTTGGTAGCTGCTGTGAAGAAGTTTTTATTCCTGTATAGCATGCCTAGTTTTTGGTGTTTTTTTTTTATACTGTTTTGCATGTGTAGGTCAAACTTGAGATTATCTTCAATTGAGACACCCTGTAGTTTGGAATGCTGAACCAATTCCTTTTTAGTAGTGTTAGCTGAAAAGATTCTGAAGTTCATTTTGTTGGTAGCATGGGGTTTGTGGGTAAAGGGAAGGAGCTTTGTTTTTATGGGTTCAGTAGGAGTTCAGCATTGGAGAGCCATGTTTCTATGGAAGAGAAAGCTTGTGTTATGTGTTGTAGGTGAGTTAATGTGTCCAATACTCAGATGATAGTGGGGTCATCTGCATATTAGATTAGAGTGCCTTCACAGGAGGATGTATAGGTTCATAGGTTCATAGGTTCATACTAGGCTATCTGCCTGAGGCAATTATAAGCCTAGTCCGATTCTGTATGGCTTACACCACCCCTTGATTTGAGTATACTGTGCCCTTTTTAAGGTTTAGTTTACTGTGCCTCTGTCTAATAGTGACATGGGAATAATCCCTGGGACAAACCTACGATCCCCCATCCACCTATCGAGATTCTTCTTGAAGAGATTCAGTGAGGTGCCTCACATGAACTGGAATTCTATTCCAGAGCGAAGGGAGCCTCTGGGTTATGAACCTGTCCCTCCAGCAAGTTCTATTTATTTCTGTGCTGAGGTTCAAGTCCCTCGAGCGTGTGGCTCTAAGGGATTTAGGTTTACTGAGGTGGAGCATGTCCATTAATTCTGGATTTGACATAGCTTTGTATGTCAGGCATAGATCGCCTTGAAGTAGGCGGTATGCAACTGAGTAGAGCTGGAGTTTTTTTAACCGAGCAGCATATGGCATCTGTTTGAGACCCTTGATCCTCTTGGTGAGATACTTTTGGGGTCTTTCTAATTGCTGCAGGTGTCGGGTAAGGTACATCCCAAAAGGGGCATTGTATTCTATGATGGGCCTGATGAGGGATGAATAAAGGCACGATTACCTCTCTTGATCTAGATGTGAAACCCTTCGTGATGAGGTGGGCTATGTAGAAGGTCTTTCTAACCACTTTGGCAATGTGGTTTTCAAAGGAGATGCTATCAACTTGGGCCCCAGGTCCCTAATAACTTTCTCTGTACTTAATGGGTTTCCGCCTATGTGGTAATTTGTGGGCACATTGTTTTTGCCAAAGGGTATGACTATACATTTCTTGGCATTTAGCTTTAAACCATGGCACTGGCACCAGTTATCTGTCTCTGTGAGACCTTTTTGAAGGATGTTTGTGTCAGCTGGAGAGTTGATTATGGCGCCCAGTTTGTCTGCGCCCTGCTAACTTGGTGAGCCATAGTCCTCCTTTGCCTGTACCTCGAAAAGTATATACCGAACAAGAGTGGTCCCAGGACAGAACCCTGTGGGACGCCACTTGTGACTGGTTTCGAGTCTGACATGGCTCCAGCAACTCTCACTCTGTGGGTTCTGTCTTTGAGCCAGTTTGCGACCCATCTTGTGACATAGGGGTTTATATTTAAGCTGGATAGCTTATCTATGATGCCCGAGTGGGGTATTGTGTCAAATGCCTTTGCAAGGTCCAGATAGGCTGTGTGGACTACCTTCCCTTCATCTATGGCTTTGATGACTGTTTCGAAGAAGTCAACCAGGTTCAAAAGGCAGGATCTGCCCTTGACAAAGCCGAACTGGGTAGGATCTAGTGTCTGTAGGTCCCCAATGTCTTTGTTTATGAGCTCCATGATGATCCTCTCCATAGCCTTGCAGACTAAGCTAGTCAGGCTTATGGGGCGATAGTTCCAGGATCCGTAGAGGCTCCACCTTTGTGGAGTGGGACCACTGTTGCTGTACGCCATTCTGTGGGCACATATCCTGTAGTGAGGCTGAGATTGTATAGCTGTTTTATTTGAGGGATTAGTTCCTCTTGGAGTTCATGTACTTAACCTGGGATGCCATCTGGTCCCATGGAAACAGTGTTTTTGCTTGGGAGAGGCCACCCTCCACCTGAGCACCAGAGATGTTTGGGAGGCACCCCCCTGCGGGGATAGATACTTGCTCTTTGGGGGGGGGGGGAGAAGTTTGCACTGAACCTGTCTGCCAGGAAATTGGCGATGTCTGTGGGTTCAGTGTATTTTTTGTCATTTAGAATCAACTCAGAACAAGTCTGGGAGTTGCATCCCAGGTTTCTAACATAACTGAAAAAGCCTTATGATTGTCTTTGGTGTCCTGTGCAATTTTTCTCGAAGCTGGCCTTGGAGGATTTTATGAGGATCGTAATTTTTTGCTAGTACTGATCAGAGATGCCTTGCCTATTAGGGATTTTGCTCTATCATGTAGTAGCTTCCTCCTTCTGTTGTACAGTTTATTTATGGCAGGGGTCCACCAGACTGGACGCCTGCCTTTGGATGATTGGGTCTTGGTTTTGTTTGGGATAGCATGATCCATGCATTCCTGGAGATGTCCGTAGAATGCGTTTATGTAGGATTCTGCAGTTTGGGCCGTAGTTTCCACTGGCCCTGGGGCCTTGAAGGATTCCACTTCAGTTTTGAGAAGTGAGAAGTTCGCTTTGAGAAGTTTTCACTGTGGTTTTCTGGGCTGGGGGTGGGGTCGGGATGTGGACATCCAGTGAAATTAATTTATGGTCTGATCTTACCAATGAGGGATATACTTCTGGCGTGGAGCATAGAGTCCCCATGTTGGTAATGATCAGGTCTAGTATGTTGTCCCCTCTTGTGGGAGTGGTGACTAGTTGTTCCATAGCATTTGAGTTTATAATTTCCAGGAATCTTTGGGCTAAAGTGCTGGGGCTTGAGTAGTGCTCCCAGTCAATGTTTGGGTAGTTGAAGTCACCCAATATAATGGTGTTCGGAGAGATCTTCATGTTCTCCAATGTTTTCAGGAAAGCCGAGTGGGATTCCTGACTTTTTAGAGGGTGGTCTGTAGGATGCTATAAACTGAAAAGCAGTCTTGCCCACTGTTAGTTGCACATGGATGGTCTCCGATACCAATGCCACTAACCTGGAGGTGTGGATATCCTTGATAAATATGGAAACTCCCCTTTTGTGGTTCGGTCCGGGTTTAAAAGCATGATATGAGGTATAGTCTGGTAGTGCTGGGGTGCTCTCTGGAGCCTTGAACCAGGTTTTTGTCACTGCACAGATATCGATGTTCTCCATACTGAGGAGAACTTTGAGTGCGTGCATCTTGAGTTTAAGACTTCTGGCATTTAGCAGCATTACCCTTAGTTTCTTGTTCCTTGTGCTGTCTATGGGGGTGGGTTTGACTTTTGAGCCTTGCCTAAAAAAGGCACTATGGGTGTGGCAAGAGCCTTTGCCAATATCCGAAAGCCCAGTGGTGACAGGTGCAAGTTATTGATGAAAACATTAAATAGTAATGGACCAAGGATGGATCTTTGAGGTATACCTGTGGAGGTGATGTGACATCGGGAGATAGAGCCCTGCCATTTTACTGCTTGCTGCCTATCAGCTAGGTAGCTACAAAACCACTGACATGAGGAGGAGGATAGACCAATGTTGGAAAGTTCTTTAAGGAGTTTGGGATGAGACACCACTTCAAATGCTTTTGACAAATCTTGAAATACTGCAGATACTAGTTTGCTAGTGTCACAGGCTTTGTTGACAGAGTTAATGAAAGATAGCAAGGCCGTTGAGGTACTATGTGCAGGTCTAAAGCAATGTTGAGTGTGGGAAAGTAGGCTGTCATGTGTAAGATGGTGGAGAAGTTGCAGGTGTACACATTTTTCTAGAATCTTAGAGAGGGGGGAAAGATTGCAATAGGATGAAAGTTTGTGATGTCTGTGGAGTTGCCTCCCTTATGTAAAGGGATAATGTGTGATCTTTTCCATAGGTTAGGGACATGTGATTCAGCTATGGATCTATTAAATAAGATGTTAACAGGGAATGTTATTACTTCTGTGGCAAGCTTTAGGTATCCTGGTGGGAGGTTGTCTGATGAGGTTGAGCAAGGTTTCAGTTTGTGTAGTAATTTTTTTATTTGAGATAAAGGGATGGGCTGAAAAGTAAGCTAGGGATGGTTTAGTATTTGGCTATGAGTGAGAGGTTGGTTGTGTGTGTGCAATGTGTGGGGTGTGTAGAGGTTACTACTGGGGGTATTAGTAGAAGTAATGAGTTGGGGTGGATGTGTTTCGCTTACTTTTAGATTGGATGTGGACTCTATAAAGTATGTGTTGAATCTGGTGGCTGATTGAAGAGTTGGTATATTGGATTATGGATCGGGATTATTTTTATTTCCTAGGTTGATTACTGACATTACAGAGTACCAGAATTTCTTAATTGTTTTTGTGGTTATCTTGAATGTAGGAATGGTATGATTTTTTTGTCTTGTAATATTTGTCATGCGAGTCAACAGCTCAACAAACTCACATTTTACTTCATACTTTTTTGTTATAATATAACAGACGATTCTTTCTCTCAGCAATAAATCATGAGCTCAACAAACTCACAGCTTTTGTTTCTGCTCTTTGGTTTATTTACATATGCATTGTTAGACAATTGAGGAATTGGATTTCTACTGAAAAAGAAACAAAAATCAACTATACAACATGTTTCCTTTTGGACTAACAGTGTTGCTTAAGATTATTTTTATAACAGTCAAATTAGTCTGTTGTTCTGCAGTAAGATTAGAAATATGAATGCAATCATCTGCAGGTAGGTGAAGGAAAGCTGCAATTTGTACCCCCATACTTTGTTCAGCTACACTGTAAAGATTTGAATTTGTACCCCCATACTTTGTTCAGCTACACAAAAAGCTACACTGTAAAGATTTGAATTTGTACCCCCATACTTTGTTCAGCTACACAAAAAGCTACACTGTAAAGATTTGAATTTGTACCCCCATACTTTGTTCAGCTACACAAAAAGCTACACTGTAAAGATTTGAATTTGTACAACCATTACTTCCAGTTTTCTGCCAAACTGCCTTGGAATTCCAGTGATGCTGGTAGAGAGAGTGTCAGTACAGATATGAAATAAGTCAATCCGTTGTACATGAAATAAGACTGTGGCTAAGTTAAACAGATACAGAGTAAGCACAATTTTGACTGAATTTGAAGGGAAAATGCTTTTTTACCATCCCAATTTTCAATTGTAATTTCATTTGATGAGGGCTGTCTTATTCTATGCATAGGTGTACTCATTTTGTTTCAAATGTACTGCTTGTTTTTTTTTTTTATAAACATTCGTTTACGTCACTTTAATTTTCACTACTGCTTCTTTGCTTGTTAATTCTGATTTGATGAAAGCTGTTTAAGTTATTCTATCATTTATTAACTATATGGATTTTCCGGCATGTTCACTTGAGTAATAATATTGTATGTTTTAGTTTAGCAGCAATTTTGGCCCATTTTTGATTGCTCCTTCCGTCAGAAACTTTTGAGATCTTTGCTGATTGCTTGAATAAATTTCTAGGTAAATGCAACATCCCAAATTTTCATTATGTATTCTTGGGGTCTCGATTTCTATCATAGTGTTTCCGACTTGATGACCAAATACGCGCATCCAGAAGGCAGTCTGTATGTGTCCGCTCTCTTTGTTAACATTAAAGCACTTGAAGGGCAAGACAGAACCACATGACATGCCAGTTGTACACTAGCCTTTGTGTACTTCTTAAAGCTACATTGTACTAACATTACTCAGTTCTCTAACAAGAAGGGCACCTGCTTTACACTTTCTCTCTCATGTTAAGTGATAAAAGCTTTGTCAATACCCTTGTTTTATCCTCTGAATTGTCTTTACAGTGGCCTATACATGCTGCAGTATAAGTGAGCAAGACACAATCCCCATTTATAAAACAAATTCACAGCCGTATATTAATGTTTAGAAGTATCTCTTATTTTAATGTTACTTATTTTCTGGATGGCTCAGGAATTTGTTTCTCACATCAAGTGAGGAAATGAGTTCTTGTAGGCCCCAGATATGCTTCACGTACAGTGCCCTGCTTGAATTAGTCTAGATTGTACTTCTTCATTATGCAGTCAACTGGGTTGTTTTCCTGATCATTTATTCCTATACGATTTGATCAGGCATAGAACTGTTAATCACTTGTTTCCTTGCTTGCTCCTATACTTCATGAAGGAGGTCATTGCTTATTTCCTCATGAAGAAGTAGGCTGGCTTTCACTGTGACACAAACTGGAGAGTTCCAGCTTAGCTCAGTGCACAAATGATATTAAATATTGCAAGGCTTGTGTTATATATACCTTCCAGATATCTTGAAAATCAGTGACTCAAACATTCTTTTTATACCTGATACAAAACTAAAGGCAGAAGACAATTGTTGTTATGTTTAGTGCTCTTGAGCTGGTATTCAGAACACTGGATCACAAGAATCCAAAGTAGATCCTAATGGACCAGTCTGAGGTGAATCTACTCACCTGTCTGCTTAAAGGGCTTGTGAGGATTACACTAACAAGCTCAATACAGCCACTATATTTACGCTATTTTCATTTTGGCATTTTCTTATTTGCTGTCACAAATTAATTTTCCTGCTAGTACTTTGAAACAGTTGTACCTTAACTTACCCTCTTCACTCATTGAGTTAGAGTAACTAGTCTTTTTTTTTCAAGCAGTACCTCACAGGTTGACCAAATTACTTTATAGGCTTGCATTACAATATTTTCTACATCATTTGCAACTATTTTCAGGCAGCAGGCAGTCAGAATATCCTACTGTATGACCACTTTAACATACTATCATATGTGTGTGTGTGTGTGTGTGTGTGTGTGTGTGTGTGTGTGTGTGTGTGTGTGTGTGTGTGTATGTATGTATGTATGTGTGTACTGTACTTCTTTCTTTTTGTTGTGTTGTCTCCATCTGACCTGTGTACATGTGTCCTGGATAGAGGTTTTTCCACCACAATGTTCCCTATAAAATGATTTATAACCCAGTGAGAGCTACCCTTTGAACAAAATGTAATAAATTAATTAGGCAGGTATGTTCCTGCTTCACCAAAGAAATCTGCTCTGCCAGACATGGATTAACAGAGTCTGTCTAGTATAGTCATAGGATCTGTAGTCATTGCCAGACATGGATTACTAGGATCTGTCTAGTATACTGATAGGATTTACAGTCACTGCCAGACATGGATTAGCAGGGTCTGTCTAGTGTAGTCATAGGATTTACAGTCACTGCCAGACATGGATTTACAGAGTCTGTCTAGTATAGTCATAGGATTTACAGTCACTGCCAGACATGGATTAGCAGGGTCTGTCTAGTATAGTCATAGGATTTACAGTCACTGCCAGACATGGATTAGCAGGGTCTGTCTAGTATAGTCATAGGATTTACAGTCACTGCCAGACATGGATTAAGAGGGTCTGTCTAGTATAGTCATAGGATTTACAGTCACTGCCAGACATTGATTAGCAGGGTCTGTCTAGTATAGTCATAAGATTTGTAGTCATTGCCAGACATGGATTACCAGCTTCTGTCTTGTATAGTCATAGGATGTACTGTCACTGTCAAACTTGGATTACCAGGGCCTGTCTAGTATAGTCATAGGATTTACTGTCATAATCACATATGGATTAACATAGTATGTCTAGTATAGTCATATGATTTTAGTCACAGCCAGACATGCATTACCAATGTCTGTCCAGAATAAATTTATTATTTACAGTCACTGCCAGACATGGATTAATGGGGTCTGTCTAGTATAGTCATAGGATTTACTGTCATTGCTTTACAGAATGATGTTGCTTACTAATGCAGGGCTGTAGAGACACATTTCAGAATGACTCATGGGCAGTTCCTTCATGCGAACTGTTTTATAAAAAACATAAACAAAGTGACTTGCTTTGTTTTACTACCCCAATATAAAATATCTGTAAATCGTTTTGCCATAAACAGAAATTCTAGTGACGTTAATAGTTTTCGTGTAACATCCATAATCTTTTACTTAGTTTCCATACTTTTTGAACTCCCTAATGTATTCTCATTGTGACTAGTTTTATTTTGCTTTTAAATTACAGTCCATTACTTTATTGTATGTCATTATAAGTCCTGTCTATGACCAGTCTTACATGACTTAAGTAATTTGTGATATCTGTATAATTTTAGTTTGCAATGAGATAAAGCCAGTAATGGCTCCGTTGTATTAATACTGTTCCACTCTGTGACTGAAATCATTAACTGCTATGAAGACTTAAATCACTAATTTTAAATTCCAAAATATACTTTGAATTTTATCCACTTGACAATGTAACCAGGAAATGTATCAATCACTGTTACCTACCATCTGCTTCCAGAGAGAGAACAAGTTCACAGTACCCCCCCTAGTCTATTTGTATGCAGAGTGCATTACTAATATATTAATGCATCTCCACATTTCACAGACTTGACAAGCTACTGCTATGTTTTCCACGCTTTCAGTGATCCATGAAGACACATCATTTAAAGTTCTATGTTTGCACCTCTCAGTGTATAAGCTACTGCTGTCTTGTTACGTTTTAGTAATCTAAATCATAAATCTAGTGATCTATGCTACTGTAGTGTGTTGTATCTTCTCCAGCATTTAAGCATTACTTTATGGATTACTACTATAGCTGTATTCCTTTGCAGGTGTTTCCCCTCAAAACAGGATAGATCTAGAACAGTCATATTACTTATCTGAACTCAGGCTTTTGATCTAATGTCTGGATATTGATTCTGGCAGTATTATCCAAACTCCTTAACAGAACTTCATTAACTATGAAACCCAGAAGGTCCTCAGAATGAACATTAGACAATAAGCCTAAATGTAGTGTTCTTCAGAATCTTACATTTGCTGTAACTTTTGCACCTTTCTGTTATTTTCTCTGTCCTTTTTAATAGAGTTTGCTTTTGACATATTTCAAACAGAGATTGCCTTCCACAGAGTGTGTTTTATCCAGATACAATATCCTTCATTACATGTTTTGTTGTAGTCTGTGAATTTTACTGAACTTCCTGCATGCAGTGTCTACATAATATAAGTCCATAGCACATTCATTGGTTTGCAGAATATAGAGGAATATGAGCAGGTCAGCGATCCTAACTGACTTATTATGTGTTTGAGACATTAATGCCAAGAAATTCACTTCAAGAGCAAGACTGATATCATAATTCATTTTAGTGCATGGAGCATTATCTGCTCCATATACCACTACAGTAAAAAAGAAAATAAAAATAAGTGTTTGCTGGCTTTCAAAGCCATAAAGTACTTAACGAGTGGCAGTAGAGTAGCTATGGTGGGGCAAATGGGGCAACTGCTTCAAGCACAAAGTGTTAGAGGGCACAATCCAATAATCCATCCACTATCATGATCACTCTTAAAAGCTGATATTGCATTTATGGTCAAATCTGAGTGCTGTAATGCTCAATATGTGGTCTAACTGTAGCAACTGTTTGCTACATTATAGCAAGCAGTTTGCTACAGTTTAAATGTACAAACATTTTTTTTTTCTTTTATTTAAAAATAGCACCCAAGTGTTGAGGATATAAACCATGTAGCAAGCAAGCCAGTTAAACACCAGAGTGGCATGTGACCCAACCTTAACAATTGTTAAGCTCCCCCCTGCTAAAGCTGTTAAGGTTGAGTCTAATGCCAGGCTGTAAGATCTGCCAGTACTATCAGCAAATGACAGAGGTAGAACAAAAGATTTGTTTCTGACTGCTGTCCAAGCTGGTAATGTGCCCCCAACTTCCTCAAACAAACTTAATTGCTTGAATAGTAGGATGTGTTAGCATCCATTTTCTGAAGGATACGAACTCTGAGACTCAAGTATATTCCATTATTTAATGGCTTCTCATTAACAAAGATTCCCATAACCACACAAAAGGGAGTGTGCAATGGATCACAGATATCAGCATTTCTCTGAAAACCACATATTTTGTGAGGAACAGACCAAAAATATGAAACAATAATTTGGATGTCCTGTGAAAATCTAGACAGTTGAGTGGTATGGAGGTACGTGTAAATCTAATGAACTGCAGTACGCTACCTTTCTGACAGCTCTCACTAAGTGCTTTATGGCTTTTAAAGTTTTTTTCCCCTGTAACTAGTAGTACATGGAGCAGATAAAGTTCCATGTACTACAAGGAATTATGATCATGTCATTGATCATAACCTTACATTATGTGTTCATCGATCATAACCTTACATTATGTGTTCTCGACATCACGCTATCGATCATAACCTTAAATTATGTGTTCATCGATCATAACCTTACATTATGTGTTCATCGATCATAACCTTAAATTATGTGTTCTCAACATCGCTCTCAGTGTGAATTTATTGGCATCCCTGACTTGAACATATAGTAAACACGTTCTGATTGGCAACCTGATCATAATCCTCTATGTTATACTATTTTAGTGGAATCTATTTTAAAGCCTAAACACATCTTGCTATTAGGTTAGTCTGCCAGTCTTAGCATTTTTATTTTCCATGTATTCTCTGCAGTTATCTTCACTGAATTCAAGACAAGACTAATTAATTAAAGATTTCCCAATATGTTTCCATGGTGTTTAGGGTCCCTCTTAGTACTGATATGAATAGACCAAGTTCACCTTGTCTTATGGCCAAAAATTCAATGTACATTAATTAAGCATGAATAACCAAATATAAAAAGAGTAACAAAATTAATTTTAAATGTGCCAAAATATTTCCATTCAAGTGTTAACTATTATGTGTGTTAAATTTTGTGACACAACAGTCAACAATCTTTCACAAGTTTGTCTACCTTGGTTGAGGTGCCAGTGTAGGTCTACATTCATTGCCTACTAGACTAAGTAGCAGCACCTAGTTAACCTCTGTGGGACCCGACAAGCAAATGGTCACATTATATTGTCATAAAGAACAGCTATTATGCATAAAGTGATAAAGTCTAAAGTAGTGCATGATCAAGTCACACTGCACATCATAAAGTTTCCCATAACCACATAAAAGGAGTGTGCAATGGAACACAGATGTCACCATTTGTATGTGTTAAGGGACAACACTGACTTGTGGCTGTCAATATGACCTTCAAGGGAGGCATGCCACCAGAGATGGAGATGGGATTCTTGATGTAAGAGGCACTCCCTCTCATAGATAGAGGATGCAACTACATGTACATGAAGTTAGGCCACTTCATCGGCTTGATTAGGAAGGATTAGTGGCTCTTGTGGTGACAATATTGTGCTACTGTAGGAACATGTCTAGTACGGAGTTTGCTGACAAAGTGTTCTGCTTCATTCTATTTTGCTGATCCAGGTCATGATGATGCCAGTGACATGTGAGTGCATCATCCACTACCTACCTCAGCAGCTGCTGTGGTGAGAGGGGCTGGTAGTGCCTCCACAGAAAGGTGTTCCAACCTCTCCTCAGTAGGTACCCCAGTTCAGTCAGCCACCATGACTCAGCCAGCATTTTGGCAGAAGCCATAGATGATGGTTGATTCACTTGACTAGTAGCCATCTTCCATTGAGTCATGAGAGGAGGGTGTGGCCCCTTCCAACAGCCACCCTGGGCCAGACAGTGGATAGCATGCTGCTTGTATACCCCCCATCCCCATCTAGGCGTACTCCCACCGCTAGTGACTCAACCGATCCCTAGTATTATTGTCCAGTCTTCTCCATTACAATTTGTTGTCTGCCTTGTGTTTGGCTTTCTCCAGTCCATGTCTCCCCCAAATGCGTCCGTATCCTCTCCTCGCCACTTTGTTTCTTTGTTTGTCAGTCCTTACTAACTTTACCCACATTTTCTTTACCTGTTTACCTCTCACCCATTCCAACATCCCTGCTTACCATGAATGTGTACAAAGTTGGGGACCTATCTCCATAAAACATTATATCCTGTCTCTCCCCTACCTATTCATTAATGCTTCCCTTCTATGTGAACATCCGCTTGATATGTTTCCTTTTTTTCTTACTTTTCTAAACACATTTATCAGCTGTACAACCAATTACCACCACACCACAGTTGTTCAATGTGTGCTGTAACTAATTGTTATGCATCACTTTCTCACACTCTGCTACACCACATACTGACTCCCATTAATTGTTGCACATATGCTATAGCAGTCTCGTCTCTGGAGCTTCACACTAGCATGTGGTAACAGTCTTGCTTATCTGAATATATGTTGATGTACTTGATTGGCATACTTCTGCACACTTGCATTCCCATAATGGAGTACTCTCTGTGCTCAGACATAAAATCTCTCTCCAGCTGGATACTCAAGTATTCTTTACACAGTAGTGTTTTTATGCAGTTCTGTACAGAACATTCCATGGCATGCAACAAATCTCTATGAATCCTGGGGTGTGTTACAATTTGCTTTTTGTTTTCAATGTTTATTCATTTTAATTACCATTTGCATGGAGACTTTAACATAGCATAAACAAATGGTTTTGAGTCAGATATTAGGTACTTTGTCAAGACTGAGTAACTCAAAAACAATGCACTATTATTTTATAATGAAATTAGAGTGGATGCTTTCATTAAGCTAATTTAAAACACACAGGCTAGACTTTCATTTAAGAAATATCTGTATTGCTAAATAAGACTGATAAAATATTCTAGATCCACATATATCTATTTAATAGTAGTTGGCTGAGAGTATTACAAAACATAGTTAAAATGTCTGTTTCATTAAAAACAGAGTAATAACAGTATCATTGTTTCATAATACATTTCATTATGGCTGATCTCCCAAAAAATGCTACAATTTCAAGAGTTCATTAAATTTATTACTAAATGGTATTAAAGTATTTAGATGCCTTTGCTAGTTAAATAATGCTGACGAAATACATTTCTCTAGCCTTTATTTTTCCTAGCTAGAGAATCATTTCTTGGCATTAAACAGGAGTCCTCCATATGATCACAGTAGCTATACTTGACAGAATCATTCAGATTCATTTAATTAGCTCCTGTGTTTAGTTGAAATACAGCCATTGACATTAGTGATACTGTGGCACTCTGGGGGTAAGGAAGTTTCTTCTTTTACACAAACCACACTCAGTTTCAGAAACAGTGTGTCCACCAAGGACAAACAGTAAACCAAACAAACATGCCACCTTACATTTCAAAAGAAAGGAAATGTCACAAAGGTTTTATAAAACCCATTTAATACACTTCAGTTTAGTACTTTTGTCTATACACAGACTTCTTCAGAGCTAAACTGTCATTTATAGCCAACTATATTTAACTTCTCAAACAACCAATCAAAATATCCTAAAAATGTCAGCTGATCAGTATAAATAGCATAATATTAACTCTCCATATACTTAAACAGTATAATATGTTAAAAGCTCAATCAATTAAACCCAATTTTTGATATATAAAAATATGCAGTGTCAACTTTGTTGAACTCCGTTTTAAATCATTTGAGATAGAGATGTGGTCATTTAAATCTCGCCACTCTCTAGCATTCAACTTTAGTTGCCAGGTTAATTCTCTGAATTCAGTCCTTAATTCTAATGCCCCACCCCTTTCATCTCTTTAAACATTCTCATATACAACAACAGTATACTTATTAGTATGTTTTATCTTACTTATACTGGAAAGTGCAAATCTTAAAAAGGACATTGTTCTTATTACCATTGGAAATATCATAAATATGTTCATGCACTCGCTTTTTAAGGGGTTGCTCTGTTTTTCCTACATAAAATCCTTCGTAATCTTGACACAGTCCTAAGTATGCAACCCTACTTGTACAAGATGCAGCTACGTTCATGGCCAATGTTTGTTTATTAATATATATATTATAGGAATAACAGGGTCTTCCTTTATGTAACTACACTGGTTACACATACCACATTTTCAGTGTAATAGGTGTACTTGGTTTAACCTTTTGATTGCCACCATTTTCAAACTGCTGTCACTAAATACACAAAAAGTACCCATTTTAACATTAATAAAAGCACTATACCTATACATATCAACTCAGTAGAAGTGTAAAAAATGAACACAATTAGAATATGCAAAATTAAAGTGTTGTTGTCTTTCGGCTTTTCCCAGTTAGGGGTCGCCACAGCGGAACTCCGGTCCGCTAATGGCTGGCAGTAGATTTTCACGAACGCTGAGGTGCCAGCTCGACATTCAACCTTCAACAAAGGCACACCTATTTATGCATGTCTTTCGAATGTCCACCCAACCGCAGGGAGGACATGCAGACTCCACACAGAAGGCACTCCCCGCACTCCAGCTGAGAATTGAACAGGAGAACCTCTTGCTGTGAGGCAACAATGCTACCGCTGCACCACCGCAGAAGTCAATATGAAAAATTAAAGTAATAAGTTAAAAACATTTCTAAATCTTTGCACTAGATAAAAATTAAACTAACTTAAAAAAAATTCAACAATAAATGTAACTCAAGTATGTTTTTAAAATAATATCACAAACTTGCTTCTCACAACCAAAACAATGATTTAAATTTACATCAGAACTACAGCAGAAAATGACACACAACAGAACCCATCCATAAAAACCATAAAGCCCCGTTCAAAAGTTAACTCACTCAGTTTATCATCTCTCATTAAAATGAGTGGAAGAGAGTAATACAGGTTGAAGAAAAAATAGAAAAACAGGATATGCAATATGTGGGAACTTGCTTTGTATGATACATTAAGTATGTTGCACTCCAGAATTGGAAGATTTGGTTTGTGATGTGGCCTCACAACTCATCATGAAACTTTTTCCCAAAGCATACAATGCAATATATGTAATGCATTATACATGCTACCTTCACCAATTTATATACATTGATTTGTGGGTGTCAGTATGTGTGTAATATTAGTTATAAATTCCACATGTAATTTCCCCAGTTCGTTTAATGTTACGCTGCTTCTGCATTTCAGATTCTGGTATATAAGTACTCTTATGTCTTTCAACAGTACTCTCCTCATACTCCATTTCTTCGTTGACAGTTGAGAATTTCACCAGGGCAGTCTTTTCAGCTCCTAGAGAACAAATGTCGACAATTAATCCATTATTTGTTTTTTGGTAAGTAAAGTAAGGGCCAATATATTGTCTGACCATCATATTATTTTACTTTTAAGCTGACATGATGGGGGATGACAGCTGTGATCATGTACTAGGTGAAGCCACCTGAGATAGTCAAATGGTATCTCCATTCAATCCACACAAAAATTACCCCTATATTTCTGACCAACAGTATTGTGTATATTTTGCTACTCACAAAGAACCAAGGTTGTAACTTTGCTATGATACCTTCATTTCACTGTATGCATTTATAACTCCCTTCCTTGTTTCTCCTACTCGATTGCAGTGACTCAGATTTGAGGTATTTAAAGGTACATTTACAATGCTTACAAGGATAGTAGCATTCTTTATCAAACCAAGGGAGCATTGTAGCCATTAAATAAGTGGTCGGGGACATCGGATGAAAATGTAGAGATTAGGGATCTTCTGCCAGATGCTAAATAAGCAGGGGCAGGAACAGAACAGCTATATGGATCTGCAGGGAAAGACACACAGGATCTTTGTCACATGTCTAATGTATTCAAATGAGACACTGAGGCTGGGTATGTGTTTAAGTTGTTTATTGTACATAAACACATCTGGAGTTGTAACTGGAACATGCATGTAAGCTAACTGACTGACTCATTAGTTCAAACACTCTCATATGTGCATCTCCATTCATGCCTGCATTCACTCTGACTACACAAAATGGCACTGCTCTTGCATGTGCTCAGTAACTTATATGCATGTGCTATCTAGCTACAGTGGCCGGCTAGCTAGATAACATATTTACATTTCAATAACAAACTAGAACTCAAGTCCAAGTCACTGTGTATTTCGCATTGAGTCTGGAAATTCTACTCAGTCTGGTTACATAAAAATTTTGACTGGGTTTAGCAACAGGGAAGTCTCCTTTACAACTGGAACTTCGAGGATTACATCAAAATTGCTTGAAGAAACTACACTGTTCTCTGGAATTTGAACAACTGTAAAGTCACTCTGAGAAATAGAGTCTTTGGCACAAGCAATCTGCTGCATCACTGATTCAGCGACTGGTAATATGAGTCTTTGATTCCTTCTGAAATCCATTACATCAGATATTAAAATTTAAGATCTTGGTTCTTCACAAAGATTTTTGATGATACCCACTCAGTCTTATCCTTTAGATGTTTGCATTCTCACAATCTCTCCTTGTCTTAATTGTCTGAGAGGTTTGCTGGATTTATCATAGTACAACTTTTGTGTCTGGAGTTTTTTCAAAAGTTGAGCCTTGACCATTCTGTTGTTCTTTACATTTGGTACCAACAATTGTTTACTGATCAGAAGAGTTGTTCTAGTCTGTCTGGATATCAATCTCCGAGCAGGTGAATCAAGTAAATTGTCTCGAGGAATGTTTCTGAGATTGAGTAAGCTAAAGAAAACATTGGTACCAACTCTCTTGGATTTCTCCAGCAAACATTTTACACTTGGAAATGTAGCTCAGCTAATCCATTGGACTGTGGATACTCAGGACTACTATTAACATGAACAAAGTCCCAAAATTCTTGAACTGCTGACTTGTAAACTGTTCACCATTGTCAGATACGACTTTGTGCGGACTGCCATGACTAGAAAAATGTCTCTTCAGTTTTGTAATGACAGTGTTGGGCATCAAGGTATGAAGAAGATCAATTTCAAATCAATTCAAATAAGAGTATACCAACACTAATTAATGCTGACTATTCTATTTTATATATAAAATATCAGTAGCAACCATCGACCATGGTAATTCAGAAATCTGGTTTAGCTGAAGGGGTTCTTTTTGTTGGTGTGATTTAGTACTGTTGCAAATAGAACATGCTATAGTTTCCGTCTCTATATCTTTTGACATAGAAAGCTAAAATACTGCCTTTTGCCCTTCTTTTGGTTGAATCAGTACCTTGGTGACCATGATGCAAAATGTTGATATTTTTCTGTTGTAAAACTTTAGGAATTACCACTTTAGGACCTTTTATGATGATCCCATTTTCCATCATGAGCTTGTTTTGGTAAGGAAAACACTTCTGTATGTCAAGAGGTAAACTAGTTTGTCATGCTAGCCATCCTTGACTGATAACATGTTTTAGCTTCTGGAAAACTGGGTCTGAAGCTGTGTGAATTCTGAGTTCATCAAGACATGATGAGGAAAAATTTCTGACTTTCATGGCTTCAAAATCTGCTTTCTCATTATCGTGTTGTTCTTTTGTTTGTTTGGGTGCTCATAACAAAGCATCAGCAAGGCATAGATATTTGCCTTTTGTAGAGACAATAGTGAAACTGTACTTTTGCAATTTTAACATCATGCGTTGTAATCGTGCTGGGGCTGTATGTATTGGCCTCTTTAAAATTGACGCCAGAGGTTGGTGATCAGTCTCTATTTGAATAGGTCTTCCCTAAATATAATCATTGAACTTCGAACATGCAAACACTACTGCCAAAAGCTCTTTTTCTGGTTGTGCATATTGCATCTCTGTTTGGGTTAAGGTTCTGGTATGCCTTCCTGACGACATGCTGTACCAAGGCCATACTTTGAAGCATCGTATGAAAGAGTTCAGGTTTGTGAACATCATAATATCTCCATGTTGGTGGATTGGCATTTTTTGTTTCAGAATATCAAAGGCTCTTTGGTGTTCTTTAAACCAGGACCAGTTTACATTTTTGCATGTTAACTCACATAACGGTGCTGAAAGCTCACTCATGTTTGGGATGAACTTTCCTAAATAGTTGACCATGTGATGATAGGAGATAAAGTCAGCCATGCCAGGAGAAGTAGGACAGTGGATGTATCACTTGTGCAAGCACAGTTAGCTGGAATTTTGTAAATAATTATATGTCATTTGTATATCAAATTGATTTATACAGATACTTGTGGAGAAAATGTATTTGTGAGGTTTGCTTGTGTTAAAATGTATCAACAGTGCACCCTGCTTTAATGAAAATAAATATACATGTATTATTGTAACTGAATTAAAGGTATATGTTTTAATAGACAATACTGAGACAGCCAGAGGTTAACCAACTAGTTTACTTTAAGAAAAATAAGGGAAATGTAAATGAGCTGTTAAACCATTAAAATTTAACCCCACAGTGCTGAATAGGACCAGAGATGGTGGGTCTTGAAGAAGACTTTATTCATTAGCTCAGTAAAAAGAGTGGAAGCCCCAGGCATGGCCATAAACATTTAGATGTGTATTGTAGCCATCCATGCTAAATTCCTGTCTTAGTTTCAAAGGAGGATACTATGAGAAGCTAGAGTCAAGTAACCAGATGAGGTCATTCTGCAAGCCATCTTGGGTATTATATTTTGCAGGGAGTAATCTGTGAGTGTAGGGAATTCTGTTTTAGGGAACCTGACTAGAACGACTCCTCACATATTTCATTGTCCCTTGCTCTATTAAGTAAGTTATTAGGGAATAATAATTCTCCTAGATTTAGTCAGGAATATAGTGAGGCTTAGTTTACAGATTGTTTTTCTTTATTTGTATAAGTCTGTCCTTCAGTGTTCTTTTCAATATTTCCTGTGACTTGAACTCTGTGGTTTACTGTAAATATATATTTAGTATTTTTTGCACTTTTATTATGTATTATTAAATATATTTAAACTTTTCATTGTGGCTGGTCCTTGTAGAAAGTATTTAACCTTTGAGAGTGCTTATATTTATTTGGTGACACTGTGTGGACCACACCTGAAGGCCTAGCTGTCTTTGTCAACTACTACCATTTGTATTAGTATTAATATTACACAGTGTAATTGGACACCCTTTGTTAATGGCCTTAAAGTAGCTGATTGTGGAGTGTCTGGTGGCAGTGATAACTACCTTATACTCTGGGCAAAAGGGGGGCACAGCAGATAAATCTGTGCCAGCCTTCCCAGGTGTTTGTGTGTGCAGAAAATCAAATCTCACAATGTGTGTGTGTGTGTGCGTGTGTGTGTGCGTGTGTGTGCGTGTGTGTGCGTGTGTGTGTGTGTGTGTGTGTGTGTGTGTGTGTGTGTGTGCGTGTGTGTGCGTGTGTGTGTGTGTGTGTGTGTGTCAGCTACTTGGATGAGGGACATGAAGTACTGGGTTCACAGAGTGGGTGCTGGAGGGCTTGGCTTGGATACTCAGCTGAGGACCTAACCCCTACCGCTGTACTAGTGGGGATTATTACTGGGGACCAGGAGGGAGACAGATATAGAGAAATCTAGACCCTGGGCTGAGTGTGTTCCCTGTGTGCTCTTAAGGGAAGCTGTGCTTGATGCAGAAAGGTCTGCATCTGGAAATGCTGATTGTATCCATTTGTATACCAAGTGCATGTCCCTCTCCAGTGTCAGTGGTGTGGATTCAGTCTCCTTGGTAACTCACCCACAGATCATACCAAGAAAACATTGTAAATATGTGACAGTTTTTGGAACTGGCATCTCAGGAATTGCTGCTTGTTTAGATGGATCTGGCTGTAAGCCAGAACTGGTAAACAAATGACCCACAAAAGTAACTTCTTTCAGTTTAAATTTACATTTCTGAAGATTCATTTTAAGATTTACTTCATGAGCACTGTCTAGAACTTTCTTGAGATTTATATCCTGTTTGTCTTTGCCATTGCCCCTTCAATAATTTCATCTACTATGATAGCACATGGATAACCTGAAAAAATTGCTCCATTGCACATTGAAATAATTCACTAGCAGGATTTATCCCAAATGGCATTCTCAAAAATCTGTATCTACCAAATTGTGTGCTGAAAGTAGTTAACAATGAAGATTTGTGATCGAGCAATATTTGCCAAAAGGAACTTTTTGCATCTAAGACTGAAAAAATACTGGCATTTGGCATGACAGTGGCTACCTCTTCTACGTATTGGATGATAAGGACATTTAAGTGCTTTGTTTAACTATCATGGATTAATACATATTTGAATATCTTCTGAGCTTTTCTTTTGAGCTATGACCATGTAGGATACCCATTTAGTCAGTTCTTTTATGAGAGTAATTACATTTAAATTCACCATTTTGTCAAGCTCAGCTTTTACTTTGCTCTGCATTGCTACTGGAATCTTCTGTGCTGGTCTGACAACTAGACTTTTTTCATGGTTTAACTTCATGGAATATGTGACTGGAAGTTTACCAGACTTGTCTGTGAAAATATAAGAATATTCACTAAAAATATTCTGTGTAAAACTATTGCTGTTGTTCAAACTTATATGGTTGAACTCTTTATTAAATTATATCAATCCCATTCTCAAACTGTCTTTGAGGCCTAACAGTGACTGCATGTGTCTTTTGACTATGTAAAACTGCAAGTCATAGCTGTTCCCAGCAGAATGGCATGAAAGAACTACTGCGCTATCATAAGCAACTAGTTTTGCACACTTTGCTGGATCAAGTTTCTCACCAGCTCTTACTTTGGCAATCATTTGTGGTGATATAACATTACACTTGGATCCAGTGTCTACTTTAAGCTCTAAAGGTTTCCCATTAATTCGGACAGTACAAAATATTTCACTCTGCTGCCAACTGATAGTCTACTGTGTTAACCATTTCATCGATCACAGAGACACCATCATCATAAAAAGTTTACTCACAGCTCTCTATCTGATCTACTTGCTTCTTCGGATGCTCTCTTTTAATAAAAGTGTGTGCCACTTTAGACTTGCAAAGCCTTTTGAAATGATTCCACTGTTTACATTTGTGACATTGCTGACCAAAAGCTAAGCACTTCTCATGTTTAGGTTTATGACTGCCTCCACAATTACTACACTTAACAATGAGGTTGTTTGGGGTAGCAGCCAACTTCTTTGGTTTACATTTCTTTTTCATCTTAACTTTATGCTGCACACTATCAACATTCTTACTGGCAGATACCGCAAGCATGCTTTTCTCATTTGCAAGCATATTTGTGTGCTTTCTGTAAGCTCATATATTTGAGAAATCTATATGGCTTTGCTCAACATTAAATCACTGTCTTGAAGAAAAATCTTTCTCACTACATCATTATTAACACCACACACAAACCTGCTCTTTATCAACTCATCCCTTAGATCAAGTCGTCACCATGTTTTTTGCTTTATTTCTTAAGTTGGTAATATATGCAGCTATAGTTTCACCAGGCTTTTGATTTCTTGTGTAAAACATGTGCTTTTCCATTGTAATATTTTTTTAAGGATTACATGCTTCTCTAAATTTGCATTTTAAGCACTCAGGTTCAGGGTCTTCTCTAGTTTCAGCTTGTATCACCATATGGCAGCCCCCCCCCCCAGGTGCTTACACAAATGAATGTTTTCACTCAATGGCTTCTGAGCCAGCTACATTGAGGAGTATAAGTGCTTTTGTATGTGCATATTTATCAAAAAATGCAGGCAGCCTGTATAAAAATAGCATGTTCTTGTTTAAACACTCGCCAATTCTCAGCAATATTATTATTAAACACCAGTGGTCCAGGTCTGTGAAATCCCTCTAACATAACAACAAAATTTGTTTAAATATAAGCATAGACCAAGTACTTGTAATTATACCCAACTGTATAACCATCTCTCGAAAAAGGCTTCTCTTTAATACTGCAAACACTCTGGACACTTGGGATACTTTGAAAAGTTCTAGTTAAAGTGAAAAAGGAGTGTATTGCAAAAAAATGTGGTTGTTTTAGCCATTTCGTACATTTTAAACTTCAGAAATTATTTCAAACATTTTTGTATTTGTTTTGAATACTTTTATCAGTATGTCACAATTTTGGACATTTCATTTTTCTTGGTATTTTGAATGTTTTGACTGCTTCACCACACATCCAGCAACTGAAAAAGCATTTAAACAAGTTTAAGTACCTTTGAATAACCACTGACCTGTTTGCGAGTTTGATCCTGTATATTTCTCCACTTCTTACTTTGTGTCTCATGGCTTGTATGTTGCTTCAACTTCGGATCCCATTCTGACACCATATCACATGTCTCATGCATTCAAATGAGACACTGAGGCTGGGTATCCATTCAAGTCGTTTATTGTACATAAACACATGTATTTGTGCATCTCCATTTATGTCTGCATTCACTCTGACTGGCGATACAAAATGGCACTGATCTTGTACATCCTCAGTAACTTATATGAATATGCTATCTAGCTACAATAGCTGACTAGGTACAAAACACACAGTGATCTACACTCTTCATTAAAATGAACAATCTAGAGAATAGATCAGAGGATAAAATTGTATATCTTCTACTACTACCAGAAAAAATGCAACATGAATACTGTTGTATTATTCGTAAGTAAGCATTTACAAAAGTAATGAATCTTTAAGTACAAAATGATTTTTATAGATGCAAGTAAACATATCAACAAATGTAATAAGAAAATCAATAACAGTCATTATTGATTAGACAATATGTACCAATCTTAAGCACCACACCTTTAATGACAACATAATATAGTTCAAATTGTGCTGTGCAGAGTAATGAAACAGAGAAGTAAGTGCTTCTGACTCTGCCGTAGGAACATAGTTTATATACCTCTTAATGCTGTAAGTTGAGGGACAAGCACTACTGGCCCTCATTATCTTCTATACGTTCCATGTTCCTTTTTGTAGACCATCCTGAAAGTCTTCTCATAAGTCAGGAATTCCACTTCACCTCTTCCAGTGAATTCTCAGTTTTTAAAACCTCGTCAGAGAAGCAGCAGGATAATTTATCCGAGCCAGTCAGGGGCTCCCAACTAATTGTACAATTTTGGGGGAAATCTATGAAAGATGAAATATAATATCACAACCTATGCACTGTCTCAGCTAACCAAACAAGCCCCTCACAAAATGATCTAACTGCTAGACATTCAGTGACCATGTAAATGTAAGCAGTGTGCATTTCTTTAGTTTCAACAAGTGGTGGTTCTAAAATCATCCCTTCTCTATGAAGCCATATTGTGGGATTCTACCTTTTATGCTTCATCTTAAAGTAGGTAGAAACAAGCAAGGGGACAATGCTGTATACGTACCATTAGCGGGCATTTTGATCCAAGTATTCTTTGCTAGTAACTGCCCTAATAATCAAACCAGAAGCACTACACAGACAAACAGCAAGAATTAAAATATTACCCTTTCATCTATTTTACTCCTAGCCTTTTCAAAACAACTAAAACACTCTGATACATGTTAAATATACCCAGACCAATCATGACATCAGTTCCTTCTATTTCACCTAAAATACAGTCTATAATAATATAAAACATTAAAAATATTAATTATAAAGTGATAAAACATCAGATCTATTTATATTTGATTTTCAGATTTCAATTTAATGCACGTTTTATGTTAGCCTAACTGATACTTGGATATTTAAGTTACCAATATATTTGTTTTATCTCTAATAGGATGGATAAATCACTGTACCATCAAAAATCTTTAAATCACTTTAAGCCAAAAAATATAATTTGTTAAATATATCACATTCATTTCAATGTCTGCTCAGGGATTTAGTGTCATTTGCATGTGTTCTAGCATAATCATGTCCATAAATTTGTTTAGCCTATATAAAATGCCCACAAGTATCACCTTAACTAAATTAATCAAATGAGTGCTTTTACAATCATATCTGTTCTGTTGAGTGTTCGTTTGTGTTTTAGGGTTAGAGTAGGGGTAAGGTAAGAGGATAACTTTACTGTGTACGCAAATGTGTATGTTTGTTTCAGGGTTTGAGTACAGGGACATATTAAGTGTGTGTGTGTGTGTGTGTGTGTCTGTCTGTCTGTGCTTGGATGTGCAAGTGTATGTATGTTTTAGGGTTAGGGTTAGCATCAGGTAATGGATAGAGTTAGTGTTATGTGTATGTATGTGTGTGTGTGTGTTTGAATATGTGTGCGAGGTGAGTGTCTAAGCTGTCTTGTGTTGTGGTAGTAATATGGAAATGTTTTTTTTTTTAAAAAAAGGTGCAAGGTCAGGGTTAGAGGTAGAGTTAGGTTATAATGCTTTAATAGGGTGGTGCCCCTACCTTTAACTCTTACTGTGCACCTTACCTTAAAAAAAAACTTTCTGTAACACTACCACAATTCAGACAAATTTGAGCTGAATTGTTGGTAGGGTTATGTAAAGTACACCAGAAAAGGAAATTTGTTTCCTTTTTGATGTACTTGGTGCCTGTAATTTGTGTTGTTTGTGTAAATTATTTATTGACGTGTTTTGGTCAATGTTTTTTCTGTGCTGATCATTTACCATTTCAGCCATTCATATGTATTTATGTGCATATGTGTATATATATATATATATATATATATATATATATATATATATATATATATATATATGGTTCCACTTGAAAACATCGAAAACCCATAACATCTAAATTCATAACATCTAAACCACAAAATCTAAAACATAAAACATCTAAAACTCATAACATCAAATCTCAAAACATTGAAAACTGCAAAGCAACTATAAATAACGTCCCACAGATGTTTTACTCTGAGGTCTCACTACAGTAGGGGAAAAAAGTTAATTTCCTAACCCCACTGTAGTGCGACCTCAGAGTTGTTATATTTAATTTACGGGGGGGGGTGGCGGAGCTCCCCACTTGGGGATGCAGGAGAGCTTGCCCCCTCTGCATAAACATAGTAAACAGTGTGTGGGATGTTATCTATAGTTGCTTTGTAGTTTTCAATGTTTTAAGATTCGATGTTATGAGTTTCAGACGTTTTGGATTTTCGATCATTTGGTCTCGCTGTTTTGAATTTAGATGTTATGAGCTTTCGATCATATGAAGTGGAACTATATATATATATATATATATATATATATATAATTTATATATGTATGTGTGTGTTTCTATATACTATATATATATATATATATATATATATATATACACACACACACACACACACACACACACACACACACACACACACACACACACACACACACACACACACACATATTTATTTTATTATTTATTTTACATTTGTTTGCCAGGAAAGTCCGACTGCACACAGGTCCTTTTTCAGCATAGGCCCAGAGAGAAAAGCTCCACATTTACTTAATAAATCATAGAACAGTGTACTATAATAAATGACAAAATACAAAACATAATACAGAGGAATAGCAAGTAATACAAAAAAATAGCAAGTAGTACAAAGTAATACAAGAGAATACAGTGCTACACAAAGAGAGTGAAAGACTATAATTACATGAAAAGGTAGAAGTATATATGCGACCAACAAGTTGGTGGGAGAGGTTCCTGACCAAGAGACTCCCTAGACTCTGGAATAGACTGCCCATACATGTCAAGTAGAGTGCCTCTTTGGCCCTTTTCAAAAGGAACCTTGACGATTGGATGGGAGATAGGAAATTCATCCTGGGGATCACATCAGTCACCATGCTAGACAGAGGTCGAGGGAAGTAAATATTGTGGGAAGAAATAGCCAGGGAATTGTTACGGCTAGGCTTGTATAGGCCCTAGAGGTGATAGCCTAGTACCAACCTATGAACCTATGTCATGGATAACATTTCCTATGTTGGACAATAACTGTTGGTTTTAATAATTTCGTACTGTGTTGATCAGTGATGTCAGCAGACAGTGGAGATGGACAGCGTATGTAAAAATACAGTTGGAGATAGAGAGAATACATAAATCATTGCACAGGAGAATAATTGCTGATGAGATTCTTCAAAACATCGAACACCTCATTGGTGATTACTTTCTTCAGCAATTAAAAGTATCCAACTAAAGTAATCACAGATATAAACTAACAGATTACATTTGTGATTATCAAACAAAAAAATGAAAATAATATTTGTATGTGTGGGGGTTGTGCCCCCACACCCCAGGAACTAACTTCAGGTTGTACAACAATGTAGGAGGTGGGAAAATCCTGAATTATGTTTATTTATTTTATTTATTTGCTTTTTGTTTACCGGGAAAATCCACTGGGCCTGAGAGAACCCATTTTCAGTGGAGGCTCATGGAGAAAAGCTCCACATTACAGAAAAATAACAATTAAAATAACAGTGATAAAATTACAGAAATTGAAAAGCAATTACAAGAATAAGTATGTAGAAATTGTTGAGTGAGCCATAACAAAAGCATTCAGTCTTAAAGAATCACCATAAAAATAAGTATCTACATAACAATCTATGTAACGATCAATCTGCTTAAGTTTGATCATTACATAATTCGATCAACTGTACCATCGAGGAAAATTACCACAATTCAAACACAAAAAATGCACGCAGCAACAAATCATATACAGCCCATACATATGATATATATATATATATATATATATATATATATATATATATGTGTGTGTGTGTGTGTGTGTGTGTGTGTGTGTGTGTATATAGTCCAGCGCTGCAATTAATTAGCATCCGCTCAGTTTTATTTTTATGTATACACACAAACACACACATATGTATGCGTATATGGTTTATGATTAGATTTGTGAACTGCAGTTGATCGAGAGTGACAATGTCAACTTGCAGTTTTACAAGAGGCAGTTTTCATCAACTACACTACATTGCATGGGTAGTGTAGTTTGAGTATTTGAGTTCAGAGTTTTGATTGGAGATTGTGGTTCAGTGAGGAACATTGAATTAACCCATTTCCTCACTGTAGTGCGATCTCAGAGATGGCATATATAATTTGCAGGGGGTGTGGGGTGTGTGTATATATATATATATATATATATATATATATATATATATATATAAAACAGACATTCATGTCTTTATGCTGACTACAAAAAATATTGTGATATGTCAATACAAAGATAGACAGCTGCCAACCTAGTGGTTTGGTTTAGGATTTTGTTTCCAAATAATTGCTAATTGTGAATTTATTGGTGGACAAAGGGATGGGATGTATGCCCATTTGCTACGTAAATGGTTTTACAAGTGCAGATTTCAGTTGTATTAACCTATTATGAATGCCTTGTTTAAGCACTGCTTTGAATTGCTTTGGCTATTGACAGTACATTGTGGAGAAAGAGACCTCTTTAAATGGCTATAAACCACTAATATCTGGTTATATTAGTACTCTTTATTACTTAACTTCCTGATAATTTCACTACAAATGTCAAATAACTACCAGGATAAACTAATTCAAGATGTTTTTTAATGCTTTAAAAGTGATCTGCAATTTAGGGTTGATCAGAATACAATGTTCAGTCTTAAGATGAACTTAAGAGAAGTTCTAAGTAACAGGGTGATATTTGGCAAGCTTGTAAATTAAATTGCCATGCAAATGAATAGTTTTTTTCTACATGAAACTTTTAGCACTCTATTTTTGTCTTAATGTCAGATTTGTCATTAAACTTTAGAGTAAGATGAAGAATATGTTGTGCTAAATGAAAGCTTCACTTTTTGCCAGATGTTGGAGCAATTGTTTAATACAGTGACCTATCTTGACAGGCTATCTCCTGAAATACATTTGTAGAGTTTTTCAGTCAAACCACAAATCTTCCCAGTAAATCAGACTTAGGAATAAAGCATAGTTTTTGCTTAAAATCTCTCCATATTCTAATTAATATTTAAGCTTTAAATATCCCCATGTAGGAGGACATATAAAAATGATAGACACTAAATCAACCATTTTTAAAATATATATCGTCCGAAGGAAAAGTAGTTGCAGTGAAAGCTGATATATCTCCTTAATGAGATGCTAACATTTCTGGAATGTGTCTACTGCTTGTACAGTGTTTTACAGAAGCAGTTCTTAGTCACAAGGCACATACTTCAAAACCTGCAGACATTGATCATAAGCACATAAGGCCCTGAAAAGTTGGTTTATCCAGCCACAAATCTGGATATCTAAGTGGCATAAAATCTGAATACAAAAAGTGCATTACTTTTCCCACTTCTAGTTGGAATGTAGGAGACTCCGCAGAAATGTATTTAAAAAACAAAGTGACAAAAATTATGGAAAACTACAAGCATACTGTGGAAGACATAATATAAAATCTGTCGACTGTGAATGAACTCTGTAGTAACATTTTACCACAGAAGGTAATTTATTTTTGCTTCTAAAAAGGAATATGTAAGATGTGTATTCTCTTTCTTTAAATTATAGATACTTCTAGTATGTTGGTCATGTAGTGAGGTTTTCTGTGTACTAGACAGCTTCAAAATTATATGCGTTGAGGGGGATTTAAAAAATTGTATAAAGGAGTAAATCAAGCCTAAAATAAGGGCACATTTCCAAAAATAGGGGCATTCTGTGCAGGAGGAAATCAGGTCTGAAAACAGGAATATTTCTCCAAAATAGAGATGATTGAGAGGGTTTACAAAGCATAGCATCAGATGCATTATGCATGTATGCACATAGAACCCTACCTTCAAGACACTGAAACATTCCTACAAAGGGGCTTGATCAGACTCAGAGGGAGGACTGCCTTCCTGTTGTAGAAGGAAGTAGTAGTCCACAATTACAAAAACTGGTATGCCAAAAAAGAGCCAGAAAGATGGATTATTGAGGATAGGAAAGAAATTATGTATTGTTACTATTATGCAAGGAGCCCAGAATTTCCAGACAGAATCTATATCAAAAGATTAAGAGAAGAATTCGAAGAAAGAAAAATACTTGCACAGGAAAAACTGTCAGAAGCTTCAAATAAAAATTTGTGTTCGTTAATACAACATATTTATAAAAACATTGTATAGACCATGAAACCTTGGGCCATTTGGAAAAGAAGTGACTGAGGAAGGATAAAAAATATGTATGTATATATATATATATATATATATATATATATATATATATATATATATATATATAAAGAAAATATAAAGAACAAACTGTAGAGATTTTTGAAAGATATAAAGAAGAAATGTGGATATAGGAAAGAAAGAGACATCTAATGTGCTGCAATATTTATGGAAAGGAGAAATCCCAATTAATCATTACAAAAAAAAGCAGCCCCAAAAATATTTGAAGAAAAATACAGTCAAAGGTATCCAGATATGAAAATTTTCACAATACAATGCAAAAAATAAGATCACAAAGAGGAAACATAGAACAGAAGATTAGTAAAGTAGAAGTAAAAAAAAAATAGAAGCTGAAGTTATGGAATACCTGCACAGCGAAGGATTTAGTGTAGAAAAGTGTGACACAGGTTATATCACAGCATGATGGAACAACATGTCCCCCAAATAACAAGAAACAGGAAGAGCAGCAGACTTCTGAAGTAGAAATATGGACAGGGGAAAGGAAAAGAGATTTAATATGGAGCAACATTTATGCAGAGAAGGCAAAACTAATCAATACAAAAAGAACAGCACCAAAGATATTAGAAGAGAAATACAGGCAGATACATCCAGGTATGGAACATTTTACAATACAGAAAACAGAGGAAAAGAGGATTAGAGAAGGAGGAGTTAAAGAAATAGAAACTGCGGTCATGGAATACCTGTCAAGTGAAGGATTTAGTGTTGAAAATCTAACTCTGATAACATCACAGCAGGATAGATCAATGGATCCCCAGAATTCAGATAAACCAGTGAGAAACATCAGATCAGTTGCCATATGAAGACACTTTGGAGCCTTCCGTAGGAAACCAGTATAAATGTTCAGTTGGAATTGTGCAGTAAGGGCAGGAACAGGAAACTGGCAGTTCTGATGCAGTCAGTGTTGTGGAGTGATAGACCAGTGCGTATCCACATGAAAGAGCAGTGGATGACACAGGATGAAACTGAAGAGATTGTGACACTGAAGTATGTCCTGGAACTTTCTGTAGAATGCCCGCAGGAAAGAGAGAACAAGCAATATGTTCTCAGTTTAAAAGAAATGATCCAAGAGAAGAGCTACTTGATTTAATAGAGAGGGACAAACATATTAAGATCAATGAAGGAAATAGACTATAAAAAGTCAATAAAACCCAAGAGGTTTGAAGTTTGATAACAAATGTACACAGTAATTAGGAATGTTTATAAAATTCATGCGCTATAATAGAATTAAATAGGATATATTACTGTTCAGCTAAATTAATAAGAGATAAAGTCCTACCACAAAAACACAGGGCAGTAAGGGAAAGGAAGGGGAGAAATTAAATGCCACCATGGACATATTATTAGAGAAAGCTATAAAGCAATTAATACAAGAAGTGTCACTGTTAGAAGAGTATAGAATAGGGATCTGTGATAAAAACAATGTGCACTATCAGAATATATCTGGATCTGTCACAAATAATAAACTGAAAATATCAGCACAGCCAGAAAAACTTAGAAGATATGCAGATAAATATAAAGGAAAAGTACAAAATAAGCAATACAGTAGGATTAACATTGGAAGGAAATGGTGATGGTATTTGTGTAGGCATTACAGAAGGAGTAACATTGGAAGGAAATGGTGATGGTATTTGTGTAGGCATTACAGTAGGAGTAACATTGGAAGGAAATGGTGATGGTATTTGTGTAGGCATTACAGAAGGAGTAACATTGGAAGGAAATGGTGATGGTATTTGTGTAGGCATTACAGAAGGAGTAACACTGGAAGGAAATGGTGATGGTATTTGTGTAGGCATTACAGAAGGAGTAACATTGGAAGGAAATGGTGATGGTATTTGTGTAGGCATTACAGAAGGAGTAACATTGGAAGGAAATAGGTTCATAGGTTGGTGCTAGGCTATCGACCCTAGGGCCTATGCAAGCCTAGCCATAACAATTCCCATGTCTATTTCCTCCCACACTATTTACTTCCCTAGACCCCTGTCTAGCAGGGTGACTGACGTGATCCCTGGGGTGAATTTCCTTTCTCCCATCCAATCGTCAAGGTTCCTTTTGAAGAGGGCCAAGGAGGCACTCTGCTTGACATGTATGGGCAGTCTATTCCAGAGTCTGGGGAGTCTCTGGGTCAGAAACCTATCCCTCCAGCATGTTTTGTTTATTGTGATGACAAGGTTTAGATCCCTGGAGCATGTGGCTCTGAGGGATTGGGATTTCTTTAAGTGTAGCATGTCCAACAGCTCTGGGTTTGACATGGCCTTGTATGTTAAGCAGAGATCGCCTCTGAGTAGATGATATGTGACAGAGTATAGCTGGAGTTTTTTAAGGCAGTCAGCATAGGGCATCTTAGGCCTGTGATTCTTTTAGTGAGGTATTTCTGCGGCCTTTCCGGTTGTTGCAGATGTCTTGAGAGGTACATACCAAATGGGGCATTGTATTCTATAATGGGTCTAAGGAGGGATGAGTACAGTGGGACAATGACCTCCTTTTTTCTGGATGAAAAGCCCTTAATGATGAGGAGTGCCACATAGAAGGATTTCCTGACTGTTGTGGTGATGTGGTTATTGAAGGTGAGACCACTGTCCACCTGTGTCCCTAAGTCTCTTATCACACTTTCGGTGTTTAGTGTACTGCCACCTATGTGGTAATTCACGGGTACATGTTTTTTCCCAAAGGGGATAACTGTACATTTCTTGGCATTGAGCTTGAGCCTGTGGCTCTGGCACCAAGCATCTATTTCTGTAAGGCCCTTTTGTAGAGTATCCACATCATTTGGGGATTCAGTAATGGCTCCCAGTTTGCAGTCATCTGTGAACTTTGTTAGCCAGAGTCCCTTAGTGTTGGCCTGTACTTCAGAGAAGTAGATGCCAAACAAGAGCGGTCCCAGGACTGAACCCTGAGGTATTCCACTTGTCACTTCTCTGGAGCTGGATTTGGAGTCAGCTACTTTTACAGTTTGGGTTTTGTCATTGGGTATTTATGTAAGCAGTACAGAAGGAGTAACATTGGGAGGAAATGTGGCTATTTATATATGCATTACAGTAGGAATAACGGGAGTAAATGCTATGGGTATTTATGTATACATTACAGTAGGAGTAACATTGGGAGTAAATGTTGTGAGTATTTATATATGCATTACAGTAGGAGTAACATTGGGAGTAAATGTTGTGGGTATTTATGTATGCATTACAGTAGGAGTAACATTGGGAGTAAATGTTGTGGGTATTTATGTATGCATTACAGTAGGAGTAACATTGGGAGTAAATGTTGTGAGTATTTATATATGCATTACAGCAGGAGTAACATTGGGAGTAAATGTTGTGGGTATTTATATATGCATTACAGTAGGAGTAACATTGGGAGTAAATGTTGTGGG
This sequence comes from Protopterus annectens, assembly GCF_019279795.1. Lineage (NCBI taxonomy): Eukaryota > Metazoa > Chordata > Ceratodontiformes > Protopteridae > Protopterus > Protopterus annectens. The sequence goes on along the minus strand of NC_056732.1, from coordinate 1,239,135,446 downwards.
TATTTATGGATGCATTACAGTAGGAGTAACATTGGGAGTAAATGTTGTGAGTATTTATGTATGCATTACAGTAGGAGTAACATTGGGAGTAAATGTTGTGGGTATTTATGTATACATTACAGTAGGAGTAACATTGGGAGTAAATGTTGTGGGTATCTATGTATACTTTACAGTAGGAGTAACATTGGGAGTAAATGTTGTGAGTATTTATATATGCATTACAGTAGGAGTAACATTAGGAGTAAATGTTGTGGGTATTTATGTATGCATTACAGTGGAATATAGCCAAAGGACAATTGATAATACAAACAGGACCAGGAATAAAGTGTATGACATGCACCTCCAGACTGAGTGGGTGAGGGCCAGTACAGCTTCAACATTAATAGTTACACTGGAAAAGCTGTTTTTGCTGTCCCTAGCATTATAGGCTTCCAGCCATGGCATCCAAGGTTAAATTAATGAAGAAGGGCAGCACAGCACAAGTGTGTGTCTGTTGTAGTTTGTTATGTTGCACATGTTTTTATGCTGTTTTTTTTAGCATGGTCATATGCTGAGATTTCACTGGGATGAGCGAACAACTGACTGTGCCCCATCCATCAGGGCACCACATGATGATGTCATTGAGGCACAGCTCTCATTGGCTGGGTGAAGTCATGACTTACAGAAGCTTTCTGTGGTCAGGGTCTTTGCACCTGTATTGGCTATGTATAATTTTCATTTAGATGTGTTCTACAGTTGGAGAGTGCTGTTCTTCTGGACTCTGCTAGACCTGACAGGCACTAGCTTAAGAAATGTATGGCAGTCTTTGGTAGCAGATATCTGTAAATTCACTTAATTTGCGCCACAGAGAGACGGTGAGGATTCTACTCAGGTACTCTTGGCTGGTTCTGTGGTGGTGTGCTTGTACATAGAACTGCTAGTGACTATAATGGCTTGACCAGCATGAATGGCCCTAATTATGTCATTGCTTGTATTCACCAATATGTGTAGCTAGCCCTCACAGGCTGATATGGACATGCCACAGTATGTGTCAAGAGTCCCTAAGTTGGAGACATGATGGTAACGGTTAATGTTAGGCATTGACAACAGGCTCTCTAGCTATAGCTTTCTCCCCTGAAACAGATTCATCTCACAGTTGTGCCACTGATGCACAGGCAAATGCCAATAACCTTTGGATAACTAAATTTGAAGATGAATGCAAGCTGCAATCATTCTAAGTACCCCTTAAATTTGTTAATACTCCAAAAAGACACTGATCACATTATTAACTGGTGCTTTAATGACATTCTCACTCTAATCACAAACAAATGCATTCAGTCACCTTTGTAAAGCTAGTACTCCTGCCCAGTATCACATCAGTGGGATTCACCTTGACTGACAGTGATCTGGGATTTACAAACTTATGTGAACAACAAGCAGATTTTAAATCAGCATATCCCCAATATTGTTAAAAAAATCCTTCCTCCACTCTCATCTCATCTACCATGGATTCTTGTCCATATTCCAGTCTATCCTAATTCCTCTTTACCCAGCATTCATTCACCCCTTCATAAAATGCAGTGCTCAATTTGTCATGCATATAAATCTCTTGATATAACCTAGACTAAAAACACTACCTTTTTCTGTGGTTTTTAGACTCCTGTAAGCCAGTGCTGCTGCTGTCTATGAACTCATTCCAAAGACTAGTTATATGTGAAAATATCAACAAATCCTGATTCAGGTATAAATCAGTCACCCAACACCTCCCTCCAAACAAGACTCCACTACATATTAAACAGTGTTAACATGCTAGCAGCATTTAAAATTCAATTAGATGAATGAATGGGATCTTGTAAATTCATCCCATGAGTCACTGGCTAGCAATGTCTAACTGTGCCAAACTAAACATTATCACTTCTCAGTCTTCCATGTTTCCCCACTTTTCCTTGTTTCTCTTCCCTCCAGCATAATCTGATCTAAAAATATTCTGTGCATATCTTCATACCATGTACTACACTCACATAGTTACCCACTAGCATAAAGGTACAGTCATACCCACACTGTACAGTTACTGTCACTCAACATTAGTGACCTTGCTGCAGGGCATGATATACTACCAGTGGCAAATTCTGCTGGTCGTGTTTTATGCCAGAACCCCCCCCCCCCGATCTCTTGCTACTGTGTAGCAAGGGAGATTATTCCAGGTGGTCTCGTAACTCCTAATAATCCAGATTGCAGATTGTTTAAATTTGATCAAATATCACTAGAAGTCCATTGTTTTTCTACATTATCACAGGATAACCATATTCTAAAGGTATCTATAGTACTTGACTCTTATTGAGTACAAGAAATTTTTTTAAGCGTATTTCATCTTATTGTAAATACACACAGATGCATGCACCCGCAAAAACATGCGCGCGCACATGCACACACACACACACACACACACACACACACACACACACACACACACACACACACACACACACACACACACAATCTGGTGATCAGTTAACTATGATCAACAGACAGAAACTGTTGAGGAAGTTGTTGGGTACATCTGTTCAAAAAAAGACTAATCTCATACCCCACCCCAAATAGACACTTTCTGTATGCCAGTCCAGTCACAGTAGGAGTAAAGAACCTTGCCTCTAGAGAATCCCCCTGCAAAAAAAAAAAAAAAAAAAAAGATCTAGGGACATCTTTGTTGTTTGGTAACTCTGGATCATAGCACATGTCATACCTAATGCACATTACTTCCTAGGCCCTAGTGCTGAATGTCTCTGGTAGAGTTTTGTTTTCAAGTGCAATTTTCTGTACATCCCAGAGTTCATCCAGAACTTTCTCTCTCTCTCTCTCTATATATATATATATATATATATATATATATATATATATATATATATACACACATACATATATAGTATATATATATGTGTGTGTGTGTGTGTGTGTATATATATATATATATATATATATATATATATATATATATATATATAGATATATATATAGATATATAGATATATATATAGATATATATATATATAGATATATATATAGATATAGATATATATCTGGTCTGCTTCATTTGACCTAAAACTCATTTGACTGACATCCATTTGACCGATACCCAATTGACCTAAATTTCATTTGACTGATAACTTATTTGACTGACACCTATTTCACCGACATTTAAGACATAACCTTGTGGGTTTTCCTTCACCTGTGACTTGCTTATGATAAACAGAATCACTGTAACTTACAGTGCTGACTGTTAGAATTTCAATAGTCATGTAGAAAGTAG